>NC_136058.1:227988799-228161299 GCF_964261635.1 Lissotriton helveticus | reverse complement strand
GCCAATAGGTTTCACAGCTGAGACCCATTAGCTCTGCAAATACTTGTTTAGAGAATCTTCTTCCAGTCCTTTTTGTCAGCGGAGGCAATTCCCATCCGAGTATCTGGGCATTTAAACAATAGATAAATTACGAGTAAGAAAAGAAAAAAACCTGCACACAACCCTCAGCAAATGCTGCACCACCTCAGATGATAATGATAGACACGTTAAAGTTTCAATCATTAAGTAGCCACCGTTTTCTGGACAAAGGAGGGGGATAGTATGACACACTAGCATCTGTAACTTTTAAAAAAGGGACATTTTCCAAAGACAGTATCCTACCTGAGCGAATCAGAAGAGCGACCGGGTTCATCCTCTACATCCTGGGTGCTTTCTGCGAAGCTACAAATGTCAACAGCTTTAAATGAGGAGGATATGGTGGCATGACTAATATTTTCCCCAAGGTTGACTGAAACAGTGAGGTCATCTGCATTATCGACATTTTGCTTTTCGGGCGATGCAGAATCTTCCTGATCAATGCATGGAGAGTTCCAAAAGAGACTGGCACCTTTTAAAGAAGCACATTTTCTGTTACCAAAAATCAAAATAAACAAACCAGTAACTAACATCAAATGCTATTTCCATATCATGTTAACATTAATTGATTTGGCATATTATCCACTTCATGACTGTCAATGATTAATATCATTGACAGATGCTGACTTTTGGGAGCTCTAATTCACCTAGTCACTGCAGATCATAGTCACTGCAGATCAAAAAGAAGAAACTGCAATGGTGGGAGCATATACATTTCATCTGCAGGCACTGCAAATGTGTCCCAGCCATTTATAAAGCCTAGATTTGGCTTCAGAGTGGGTGCTTATGAAGACAAATAAGGAATTTATAATTAAGATGGCACAAAGAGATTTACTCACTCCCTTCAGAGCATTAAATCCTCAAAGGTATTTTGGACAAACAATTCTATTACATCATAATCACTAAAATATGATCTTCAAAGAAAACACTTCATTTATGTACAATATTGATGACATCAGGTGCACGCATATGTTTTTACGAAGATGTATCTTCTTTTCTAGAAAAGTTTCAGTTAAACTGCACTTAAAGTGCAATAGTTCTTTCCACTGAAGGAAACATAGCGTTTATTTCCAAACATTTTTGTTTCAAAATGTACATTAAGCTACTTATCATCCAGAAGAAAGGCCAATAATTTAATAGAAAACATCCAAAGGCATACTGCTGGCATTCACTACAAAACCTGAAATCGATATGGACCTATGGCAGCATTAACAAATACACAACCCATTTTTTTTGTACATTTCGAATAGCAAAAAATCTTTTCGGCATTCTGATAGAATGTTTGTTAGGATTAGCAAAAACTTGTCTAACATGGTCATGCATTTGGGGTTTATGGAGATTATTTGTTGTTGTAGTTTGAAGGGATTAGCTCAGCCTAAACTTCACAACATAACTGGCTGGGTGGGAGGGGGTAATGTCCAATTTCAAAGAGGTACAAGTTACTTAGTGACTTTCTGATAGTCCTAAATCGCCTTCTACAGACTCCTTGAATGCCCAGGCCCAACAACTGTAGTATGGATCGCATTTCCCCCAAAACAAAACCCGTTGTAAATAATAGCTTGTTGCGCATCAGTAACCCCTCCTCATCCACAGTCATGCTCCTTCCCCAGCACAACAAATTGGTTTCCACTCTTGTGAATTTCTACTAAGAGAAAGGCAGGTGTGATAATAGATGCGAGTAGAATAGGCAGGTAGGTAGGTCAGTTGAAGGAAGGGGCTGGTGGAGTAAGGAGGTATGAGAACAAGCAAAAGAGTCAATCTGGTAAGTAACTTGAACCTGCCTACCTTCCTCCAAATTCTGCAATGTTACACAAAGATTGAAGTGTAGGGTATTTTCATGAGTGAGACTCAAATACGGCTACCAGATAGGAGATGCACAGTTATGTTCCATGTTCTTTTCCTTTATTTGTGTTAGCAGTGCTTTTTATGGTTTCTGTAAAAATATTGTCCTAAATTGCATGTTAAAATAGGATACAGATTTTGAACCTATAGTTTGAATCAGCAAACCTTATTATAGAACAAAAAAACATGAATGAAATATGTAACTGCACTTGTGTAGCATACTTTGATTCCCAACCTACAAATTAATCAATTCTGGCCAGCGGCAATCTGTGTCTGTTCCCAGCTATCTTTTTTAATACACCTTCCCTCCTCCCAAAATATACATTGTAAGAAATTGGTTACTGGTTGAGGGTGGAGCCAACCTCACTCAGGAAAGAACCATAATTCTTGTCGGAGTGACCACAAAACTTCACTAAATTAACGGTGTGCTTAACCATCTTGAAGCTTGGCACAAAAGCCGTCGGGATTAACTTAGAAGCAATGTAAGAAAGAACATATGCAGCACACAAACAATAATAAAAAGTGAAAAGACAACACAATACAAAATCCAAATCAATTGGGAAAACTAGATTACCTTTTAACAAATACAATGATAAAAGAACAATATTAATCCAATCAGTTGCGCCATAAATTTTGACTTTTAAAGTTTTAAGTTAGAGTCGAACAAGCTACTTATCTTCGGTAAAGCATTATCTGGTAGAGACTATCTAGATGCAGATTCCTCACCTTTGAATTTCCCAGGCGTCAGGCTGGATCCTGAAACGTTTGCTGAGCAGTACCTCTTGCATGAGTAACCGGTTGGCGCCACGTGATGGCGTCGGTTACGATGTCGCAGTCACCTATATATACACCGAGGCGCGCGGATGTCAGTTACTTTGGTGTAGTAAAAAAATAAAAATACTGACGTGAACATGTGCAAAACTAGGGTCCTGAAAGGGGAGCAACCTTAGTCCTAACCAAATCGGTCCGCAAAGCACGGGAGGCATGAGTGGGCCTGTAAGGAATCTGCAGCTAGATAGAGTGTCTACCATATAATGCATTGTCGAACTAAGTATCTTGCTCATCTTATAGAGACTTCTAGCTGCATATTCCTTACCTTTGAATTAGTTACCCAAGCCATACCATACCAGTGGTGGGTTGTGCGACCAATACCTTACAGTAGGAAGTCGTGCAGGACCGAACAGGCAAAATGCCCGTCCCTGCGGACCAGACTGTCCAGGCAGTAGTGCTTGGCAAACGTGTGCAAAGATGCCAACGTTGCTACCTGACAGATGTCCTGGACTGAGACACCCCGAGCCAAGGCCCTAGTCGCAGTCTTTCCCCTGGTGGAATGGGCACTTAAACCAATAGGGGGATGCTTTTTAGACAGGGCACAGCAGATCATAATGCAGAGAACGAAATACGAGATTCGGTCCTTTCCTGCACTGCTCTTCCCTTCTTAGCTCCCATGTACCCCACGAAGAGTTGGTTGTTCATCCAGAACTTTTTTGTGCGGTCAAGGTAGAACAACAACGCTCATTAAGTCCAGGAAGTGGACACACTCCTCTTCCTTAGAGGGATGCGGGAGAGCAAAGAAGGAGGGCAGCGTGATAGACTGACACAGTTGTAATGGGGTCACCGCCTTTGGCAAGATCGAGGCACGGGTGCAGAGCACCACTTAGTCTGGAAAGGACATCATGTAGGGAGGCGTTCAAGACAGCGCCTGCAACTCACTCACCCTCCGAGCAGATGTAATCGCCACTAAAAAGGCTGTCTTGATGGTAAGCAGCCAGAAGGGACAGCTCTGTAAATGCTACAAGGGTGCACACATATGATAAGTGAGGAACAAATGGCGTGGACGCAAACAAGTGAGCCAGCCCCATCAAAAACCTATTTACAATTGGAGACCTAAAGAGAGGGTTGGTCTGGCAGCCGCTAAAGAGCAGACAGAGCAGAAAGATAACCCTTGAAAGTTTCGAAAATAGAGTCCTGCTGGGCAAGGGTTAGAATAAATAGAAGAGCAGTGAAAAGAGAAATGTAGAAAGAGGGCCAATAGACTTTTCTGTATAGTATAATACAAGTTTCTGCCAACAGCTGGCATATACCGTCTTACTGGATGGACGCCTGGCCTCCAAAATAAAGTTGCATACTTCGGAAGGAAGGTCAGAAGCCATCCACTGCAGCTGCTCAATCTCGACGCGTGGAGGTGAAGAGTTGACAGGTTCTGGTGGAGAACCCTCCCCTGCTGCTGCAACAGAATATCCTCCCGAAGGGGTAGCCTGATCGGAGGATCAATGCTCATTTTCAGATGATCCTTGCCTAGTCCGGAGCCACAAGAATGACTAGGGCCCGGTCACTTCTAATCTTCTTCAGAACCCTAGGCAAGATTGGTATGGGCGGAAAGGCCTGCAGCAGGCCTGAGCTCCACTTGCGACAAAAAGCGTGGCCGAGCAATAGCCGCCTTGGAAAGCCAAACATGCAGTAATGCGGACACTGCGTGTTTTCTTCAGAGGCGAACAGATCTAACCAAGGTTTTCCCCACTGCTGAAAGAGACCTTGCGCCACCTTCATTTGGAGACGCCATTCGTCGCAGTCTTTCCTACTAAGCATCGACGGCTTAGTTCATCAGCCCTGGCGTTCAGAGAACCTGTCAGGTGTTGAACCACCAGGGTTATGACCTGCTGTTCCGGCTATGCCTAGAGACGCAGGGCCTCTCGACAAAGGGTCCCCGATCCCACCCCGCCCTGCTTGTTGTAGTACCACATGGCAGTGGTGTTGTCCGTGAACACCTGCTCTAACTTTCCCTTGACAGAGGGAAGAAATGCTTTCATTGCCAATCAAATCACGCCAAGCTCCAACAAATTGATGTGGAGCCCAGACTCCACCGGAGACCAATGTCCCTAGATGGTCGCCTCATCCCATAAGTGACGCATCTGTTATGACCAAGATCTGGTTGGGGAAGGGAGAGGGCTCTACCATGGACTCAATCGTGGTTCGTCAACCACCAGTGCAGATCTCTCGCAGTTCTTTCCTAGGTCTTAACCACATCGGTGAGATTTCCCAAAAGCTGTGCCCAATGGAACTTCAGGTCCCACTGCAGAGCCCGAATACGCCACCAAGCATGCTTTACCCACAGGAAGCTGGAGGCCCAACAGAGTCAGTGTCACTAAAATCCAGGATAGAGGCTGAAATATCGGAATCACAACTTGAATATCCCGGACTCGCTTCTCAGTAAGATAGTCACGAAACTGCACTGTGTCCAGAACAGCCGAGATGAAAGGGAGCGTCTGTGTGACTTCAGCAAGTTTATAGAGAACCCCAGCGAATGAAGGAGGTCTGCTGTAGTCTGAAGGTGGAAAGACGACAGCCTGGGGCGAGCTCTCATTCAACAGCCAGTCGTAGGGGAAAACTGACACCCCTAACCTGCGCGGATGAGCTGCGACCACCGCCATCACCTTGGTGAACACCCGAGGGGTACTGGTAAGGCTGAAGGGTAGCACGGTAAACAAAGTGCTCATAGCCTACTTTGAACCATAAGTAACGCCTGTAGCCCGGCAGGATGGGCATGTGAAAATACGCATTCTGCAGTTCCAACATGCCATTCAGTCTTCTTGGTCTGAGGCAGACAAGAAGTAAGCTAAAGTAAGCATCTTAAACTTCTCCTTTTTGAGGAAGAGATTGACGGTCCAAAGATCTAAAATGGGCTGCAATCCTTTGTTTTTCTTCGGAATCAAAAAGTAGCTGTAATAACAGCCACTGCCCACTTCTGAACCTAGGACCTTCTATATAGCTCCCATAGGCCCAGATGTAGGTAAAAAATATTTACCGATTCTTAATTACCGAATTTTACCGATTCGGTAATTAAGAATCGGTAAATATGAAGGGTGGACATGTAGGTCCATCCAGATGTGTATTTTACCGAATCGGTAAAAATCGGTATTTACCGATTCGGTAAATACCGACCGGTAATGCTCCATTCATTCCTATGGGCTTTGAAGCCCATAGGAATGAATGGGGCATTACCGGTCGGTATTTACCGAATCGGTAAATACCGATTTTGACAAGGGTGCAGGGGGTGTCACTTTGACACCCTCTAGCACCCCCAAAAAAGGGTCGGGCCATATGGCAGGCAGACCTGCCCTAAGGGCAGGTCTGCCTGTCATATGGCACAGGTGTGCATGCACACATGTGCATGCACACCTGAATCGGTATTTCACCATCAAATTGAATTTGATGGTAAAATACCGATTTCTTAGGCCTTGTGGGACTCATAAGAGTCCCACCTACATATCAATTTTACCGAATCTGTTAAAATACCGGTCGGTAAATTTACCGACCGGTATATTTACAGATTCTGTAAAATTACCGATCGGTAAATTTACCGATTCTGCCCCCTACATCTCAAAATCCTTTTACCGGTCGGTAACGGCCGAATTCGGCCGTTACCGACCGGTAAAACCCTACCTACATCTGGCCCATAGTCAGGAGAGCTGTAACTTCCTCTTGGATCAAATTTAATTGATCCTCTGCCAGCCTTTGTTGAGTTGGCAGAATGTGAAGTGGAAAAGAAGGGAAAGGCATCGACTAGCCCTCCTGAATGATCTGCAAGACCCACTTGTCCGATGTTATGGAGTTCCAGCGGGGGAGATGATGATGGATTCTCCCACCAACTGGAGTGTTGTTGTCTTGCAGAGTCCGACAAGGAGTGCTTAGAGGCTGCGGATGGCAGGGTGGGCGAAGATTTTAGGCTTACATTCCTTGATCGCAATAAACCACGTCCACGTCCTCTCACAACTTGGGAAGTCTGTGCAGGACGGTGGTTGGGATAGGGCTGACACGGATGGAAACCCCTTTAGTTGCCACGAAAGGTGCGAAAGCTAGACTGGCCACAAGGTGTAGTAGAGAGGCCAGGATCTGGGGTAGCTCTAGAGTTCTTGAACTTCACTAGGTCCGAGTCTGCCTTCTCCCAAAAAGACAGGATCCATCAAAGGGCATGTCTGTCAAATTTGCCTAAACATCGCCCAAGAAGCAAGGCATGGCGCCTCAATGCCACTGTCGAGAAAACTAATCCGTCATGTCAAGGCCACCCCTTATGGTGAATCTCTCCCGTCCTTAACCGCCTGAGAGAGCACAGCCCGGGCTCCTCCGGGACTTGTGGCAGCACTTGCGCAACCGTCTCCCAAAGGGAGTGGGAGAAACGGCCCAATAAACATGCAGTATTCACTGACCGCAATGCCCAAAAAACTCATCTTTTCAAGTGAACCCAGCCTCTTGGATTCCCCATCCGGAGGGGCGGAAGGGAACGCGCGCCTTGGGATGTAGAATCTTGCACCACTAAGCTTTCAGGGGTAGGGTGCTGGCTGAGGAATTTTGGGTCGCCCGGAGTCGGCCGATGGCAGTGTGCAATTGTCCTATTCACAGGACTCCCTGTGCTAGGCTTGGACCATGTGCTTAAAAGGACATCAGTTAGAGCTTCATTGAATGGCAAAAGGGGTTCAGTAGTGGAAGACCCAGGTTGAAGCATTTCAGTCAGGAGATTAGACCTGACCTACACGGAGGGCAACTCTAGTGCAAGGAACTCAGCTGCCCTCTTAACCACCAAGGCATAAGATGCTCCCTCCTCAGTAGCCACATTTGGGGGGAGAGAGCATGCCAATATCTGGGGAAGTGTTCAGTCCACTGGCCTCCCTAAGTTCCCCATACCAATCCATCTGCTCTGCAGAGACATCCTGGTGTTCCAAAGGGTTAAGATTGGGAGGGAAGGCCCTCTCTTACCTCGGCCCATACCTCTGGAATGAACTCCCTGACGCTCGGCCACACCCCCCACCCACACTATATAAACCGCGCCTTTCCCCCAGCGCATCTTAGTATTGGATCGTGCTCCTGAGGCGGAAGCCGAGAGCTAGTATTTTAATCTGTTTTAGAAATTACCTGTGTAATAATCTGTGTGTTTTAAAACCTTTACCTGACCATCCTTTGGGACACTTGAACCGCGCAGCCGACTAAGGCGCTGCCGCGGTGTTTGCCGCCATTTCCAGGGAAGCCCTCGCTCCTGGACACGCCCACTGACGCTCGGCCACGCCCCCCACCCACACTTCCTTAAACGATGTGTTTCCCCCGGCCGCGCAGCGGGCGCGCCGCATGCGCGCCAAAGGCAAGCCGGTCTGCGCCCGTCCGCGGACGGCCGGGGACAGGGGCCACATCCCCTGATCCCCCTCAAACATCGAGGAACTATTATAGCTCAGGGTCCCTTCACAAGCTAAGACCCCCTTTAAAAACCAGCTGTGGTCACCCCTACCATCCCCTAGACCTTCCCTCTCTCTGCTCAAACTGTAACATCAGGCTTAACACCTCTCAGCAGAAAAATGACCTACAGAATTACAATATGCTTCTTCTAAACTGCATATCCCTCCCAAAGCATAGCACGGAAATCTCTTTAATGATAAATGAACTAACACCAGACGCAGTATTTTTAACCGAAACCTGGCTTACCACCGACTCCGAGCCGGACCTGATACAAGCACTCCCCCCTGGTTATCAAATTTTATGCAGGGATCGCACACAGGGGAAAGGCGGAGGTCTGGCAATCATTTACAAATCCCTATATCAGTGCCACTGCATCTCGGACCCCACTCCAGACTGCGAAAGCATGTCCTTCTCCCTCAAGCTCACCCCTAATGACAGCTTCACAGGAATACTTGTCTATCGCCCCCCCCAGGCCCACTGAATCAATTTCTCACCACTTTACCCTCCCTAGTAGCTGAACTAGCTAGGTCTCCCTCCAACTTTACCTTGCTGGGCGACCTTAACATCCATTTCGACAATAGCTCAAACAACACAGCAAATGATCTAACTGCGAGCCTGGCTGCAGTACAACTGGAACAACTAGTCCGAGCCTCCACGCATAACAAAGGGCATCTGCTGGACCCTGTATTCAGCAACTGCAACAGCCTTAGGGTAGGCCCCATCACCCCTTTTCCATGGTCCGATCACTTTCTAATCCCTCTTACTTGATCTACATACAAATCTGTATCCTGCACTCCCTGCCCACGAAAAATGAGAAATTGGTCTAGGCTCCCACTAGAACAGTGGACTAGGTCCCTAGCAAACTCAAGACCCTCATTCTCCCAGAATCCCTCGTCAGACAGCAGGGAATTCGACAATTGGATCCGGAAGTCCATTGACTCCATACTCCCCACTCGCAAAATCACCTTAAAAAGACCTCAGGAAACAGCCCCTTGGTACCCAGATGAACTAAGAGCGAAAAAACGAATCTGCAGGAAACTTGAGAGGAAGTGGCGTCTGGGGTATGCCACCGTAGACAAAACCACGTACAGGAAAGCCATTATAGCCTACAAAACTGAAATAAAAACTGCACAATCCTCCTATTTTAGTGGAAAAATTATGAAGGCTAGATCTAAACCGAGAGAGATTTATCAAATAGTAAAAACCCTCACCAAGCTGCCCCCTCCCGTAGCCCCAAATGATAACCCCGTTGCACGCTGTAATGACCTAGCGGAATTTTTCTATCAGAAAATAAACAAAATCTATATAACATTTGCAGCCCCAACCTTGGAAGCCTCCATGGTTGAACTTCAGCTCCCTACCAAGGCGGAGTACCACCCTCGAATAGCTCTGGACCACTTCCCCCTAGTAAACCTAGAGTCACTGGAAACCCTGACATTACAGGTAAAGTCAGGCTCCCCAAATGACCCTGCTCCACCCAGCAATATGACCGCCGCCAGTAAAGTTATTCTTCCTACTCTCATGGAGCTGCTTAACAACTCCCTGATAAAAGGCGGTGAGTGAGCAGTGGCAGGGCTCACAGCTGCTTTAGCGCAGACACTGGGTTTTAACTGCGGTCACGCAGTGTTTTTAATTACGGACTGTGCTGCATAGCATGTTTTAAACTGAATTTTGTCTAATCAGCGGCTGCACTTTTAGCGCTGTATCTTTACAGGAGTTAAGCCCTTAGAGCGCTGAGGCTTTTGTAATTCCCCCCGGACCCCTCGACTTACCGGACGCAGCGGGGTGACTGTCTTGTCGTCCCTCCTCCACGCCTCGGTCCGACAGGGTGGCTAGCACCGTTGAGCGGAGGGCGTGGAGGTGAGAGACAGTCACTTCCGCTTCCGCCTGCGAGTGACCGGTTAGCGGTCCAGTTGCTGTGAGGCAGACGGGCTGAGGGCTTCAAAAGGAAGATGTCATTACGGGAGCGCAGCGGACGAGCGCAGCGGGCGCGACGAAGGCGCGCCGAAGTGTCGCCAAAGTCGAGCCCGTCTGCGCCCGTCCGCGGCCGGTCGCGGGCTAGGGCACGAGTCCCTGACCGAAAGATCTACTGGGCTAGGGATCAACTTATTGGCTTCCGTCCTCACACGGCATCTCGGTGTATGCACGGCATGTCAGGTGACGATAGGGAATGCCCTCATTGTGGTTTCCGTTATACCACCTTGTTGCGGGATACTGGGGAGCAAGTACTTACCTGTGGTCTTCTTAACGTTAGGTCACTACGTAAACATAGACTTGATGTCTTTGAGCTGATCACGGACAAAAAGTTTGACCTATTGTTTCTCACGGAAACTTGGCTAGACCAGTTTTCCGACTCGGACATTATCGAGGCCACGCCGGAGAACTACTCATGGGTGAGGCAGGATAGGCCAGAGGGGGTGGGAGGGGGGATTGCTGTTATTTTCAGGAAGACACTGGGCTGTTGCCTAGAGCGTATGCTGATCGAGGAGAGTGAGGCGGGAGTTTTTACGATACAAATCAATGGGGGCACGTCGATTAAAGGCTGTCTGGTATATCGACCACCAGGGGCGTGTACTAAGTTCAGGGAGAGCCTTCTAGAAAATCTTATGGAGGCTACCCTACGCAGGGATAAATTCCTTCTATTGGGAGACCTGAACCTGCATTTGAACTGTCCAGAGGCTACAGGGGTTAAGGACTTCTGTCGGGATATGCTAGCTCTTCAATTGGAAGTGAAGCTCTCAGGCCCCACGCACCGACAGGGACACCTCCTGGACCCGGTGTATGCGAACTGGGGAGGTGTGGAGGTGTCGGGGATTGAGCCTATCCCTTGGACTGACCACTCTCTGGTAGCCTTCTCCATACATAGCCTAAAAACCACCAAATCCAGTCAGGCACCCCCCAATTATCTCAGGAGGAAGTGGGCTACTTTCTCGGTGGCGGATTTTAATCAAGCCTTGAGTAGGGAGGGCCAGCCTGGTGGCAAAGACATAGAAACAGCGGTCTCGAACCTGAATCAGCGCATCACTGAAGCGCTTGACCAGACAGCTCCACTCTGCCGCACTTCTGCAGGTGCCCGGAAAGAACGCTCAGCCCCATGGTTTAGTGGCGAACTACGGCGAACTAAGGCGGAATGTAGGCGAGCTGAAAAAGTCTGGAGGGTGTCCTATGACAATCAGGCTAGGGAATTGTTCTTGGGAAAAAGGCGCCTTCATCATCGGCTGATTAAAAAGTCGAAGGCAGCCTACTACGCAGGACAAATTTCGGGGGCGGAAAATTCGGCCAAAGAACTCTTCGGTATCTATAAGTCACTGACTACTGTAAATTCATCAACAGCTCCGGAGAACTGCTCCACAGAGTCGTGTGACCGGATTGCCGAATATTTCTCTACTAAAGTCGAGAAGATCTACTCGACTTTTCCGAATCCCCCGACAGGGGTCGATCCTGAGGTGGCAGGGGTGGACATAGAGATGGCAGGGCACCGTACACATTTCTGCACCCCTTCTTCTGAGGAACTAGTAGGGGTGTGTCGCTCTGTTAAATCTGGATCCCCGTGGGACCCAGTGTCACCCAAACGTTTGGCGGACAGCCTGGAAGTACTGGAGCCTTACATAAGGCATGTCTTGGACACCTCCTTTGGATCGGGAGAGTTGCCTGAGGGGTGGAAACAGGCGGTGGTGCTCCCGCTCCGGAAGAAACCCCACATAGGTTTCGAGGTATTAGAAAATCTGAGGCCCATCTCCCTCCTGCCTTTTCTGTCCAAAGTAGCGGAAAAGGTGGTTAATACCCAAATTATGAAGCATGTGGAAGAGACGAGCTTGCTCCACGCGACGCAGTTTGGCTTTAGGCCACGCCACTCTACTGAGTCCGCACTCCTCATGGCTACGGAACATCTGAGAGAGGGTGTGGATGCAGGCAAAACTATGGCCCTGATCCTGCTGGACCTCAGCGCGGCGTTCGACACTGTAGCACATAACATCTTGCTGCAGTGTCTGAACAGAGGTGGTATTTCGGGCACCGCGCTGAGATGGATCCGGGACTTCCTCAAGGGAAGAAGTTTCCGAGTAAGGCAAGTTGACTGCTATTCTAAGGGGGTTCTTTTGGGCCAAGGCGTGCCTCAGGGCTCGTCATTGAGCCCGACCCTCTTTAATATGTATGTCGCGCCTGTGGCCTCGATCGTGGAGAGCCATGGTCTCCAGTTGGTCTCGTACGCCGACGATACGCAGCTGGTGATCTCCCTATCGCACGCGCCCTGTCTTGCTGCCGATGGTTTCCGGTCGTGCATGAAAGAGCTTGCCGATTGGATGGATACCAACTGTTTGAAGCTTAATGGCGGCAAGACAGAGGTGCTGGTGGTGGGGAGAGCCCAGGCTGCCTGGTCGTCGGCATGGTGGCCACCCTGTCTAGGACCAACTCCAACCCCTTGCCTAGAAGCACGTAATCTGGGGGTTTGGTTTGACGCGGGCCTGACTTTTGGCCCACAGATCAACCGGGTGGTGGGAGTTTGTTTCGGGATTCTGAAGAAACTTAGAAAGGTCCTGGACCTACTCCCGATCGGTGCCCGTCAAACCCTGGTTCATGCTTTGGTGACAGCCAGGTCGGACTATGGAAACCTGCTGTACCTAGGGGCTCCAGAAAAAAGTATGGCTCGCCTGCAAGTGCTGCAGAATGCAGCAGCACACTTGATTCTCAGGCTGCCCAGAAGGGCGCCCTCGAAGGCGGCCCTCCAGAAGTTACACTGGCTCCCTGTGAGGAGAAGAGTGGAATACAAAGCCCTCTGCACCTGTCACCGAATCCTGAATGGTAGGGCTCCCGACCCACTGAACAAACTGATTGAAGTGTACCAACCTGCACGAGCACTCAGATCTGCAGGGGGTGGTCTTTTGAGGATCCCCAGAGTTAAGAGAGCCCGCATGGGAGGCAGGTCCTTTAGATGCCTAGCGGCAAATAAGTGGAACAAACTACCAGCGGACCTGCGCCTGGAACCGGAGGAAACGAGGTTCAGAGCGAAATTAAAAACATTCCTGTATACCAAATAACTGTCTGCCCAGTCTTTTGTGCTCCTTGCACGTTGCCTCTCTCACTGTCTTTAGCGCGTGGACACACCGGTGTGCGTAACGCAGCGCTTTTACAAATGTCCCTATTATTATTATTATTATTATTAAGGAAGTGTGCCTCCAACATGGAAGCAGGCTATGGTGAGGGCACTCCTGAAAAAACCCAACCTGGACCCCAAAAACCATAACTACCGCCCCATCTCCCTTCTGCCTTGGGTGAGCAAGATCCTGGAGAGACATATTAATCTCCATCTCACAAGGTTTCTCGAGTCTAACCATCTACTCGATGCCTCACAGACAGGGTTCCGCCCCAAACATGGGACGGAAACAGCTTTGCTGGCCATGACAGAAGAAACCAGGCAGATCATGGATCGAGGGGGATTAGTGGCAGTCATCCTCCTCGATCTGAGCGCCGCGATCGACACGGTATGCCATAAAACCTTGCTGTGTCGACTTCTCGATCTAGGAGTGTCGGGAGATGCTCTGGCCTGGCTAAGATCCTTCCTGAGCGAAAGGACTTTTCAAGTCTTTGACGGAGATGCTATCTCCGAAAGTAAACCGTTGGACTGTGGGGTATAGCATGGCTCTTCACTAAGCCCCACGCTGTTCAACGTGTACATGAGACCGCTGGCTGAGATCATCCGTCCATATGGCATTAAGATCATCACATATGCGGATGATACTCAGCTAGTGGTCTCCCTCGCACAGAAGAAAAGTGAGCCGGCACAGGTCAACCTAACGACCTGTATGGAAGAGGTCAGGAGATGGATGACGGCATCTTCTCTCAAACTTAACGGCGATAAAACCGAGCTCATGTTGCTTGGCCCTCCAGCTCTGTCCACCATCGACCACCTATGGCCCATCAGCTTGGGCACTCCCCCAATTTCGAAAGACAATATCAAAAGTTTAGGGGTCTGGCTGGACAAATCCCTAACCCTCAACACCCAAGCCACAAAAACATCTGCAACCTGTTTCAGGAGCATCAGGATGCTGAAACAAATCCTCCCACTCCTGCCCTTCCAAGCCAAGCAAATTGTCATACAAGGCCTAATCCAATCCCGACTTGATTTCAACAATGCCCTTTACTCAGGGGCACCGGAATACGTGCTGCAAAAACTTCAGTGGACCCAGAACTGCGCTGCACGCACGCTGCTGCAGATTCCACGCAGAGTATCAGCGGTATCCGGGCTGAGGACCCTACACTGGCTTCCTGTCAGGGAGATAATAAAATTTAAAGCCATGTGCATATCCCACCAAGCCTTCTGGAGAACCGGCCCCAAAATCAACCACTCTCTGCTCTCCCCCTACTGCCCTGCCAAACAACTTCGATCCACTCACGCATTGCCAGCGGAAGCCCCCTGGATCAAGAGGTCTAGAGCAGGAGGAAGGTCCTTCACGCTCAACGCCACCAAGCTGTGGAACTCCCCCTACACCTTAGATCGAACCCCAATCTGTTATCCTTTCGCAAGGAGCTTAAAACACTCCTTTTCAGCAACTAACGAACCCCCAGCTACTCTTCTCAATGCACTTTCCTTTCTAATAGCGCTTGAACGCCTAAGGGCAGCAGTCGCGCTCAACAAAACCCCTTTCATTCATTCATTCATTCTTAGACTTTGTCCAGAACACACAAAATTTAGGAAATTGCTAAAGACTTTTTTGTTTCACAATTATTAAGCATGCTAGTGTCCTCAACCCTCCTCAGAGCCCGCTTAAGCGCAGAGATACTCCTTCGGGAGTCAATTCAAGCGCTATATAAACATATAAATAAATAAATAAATAAAGGGTCCAAGACCCTTCCTATTCCTCTTCATAGCCTAAAACATCTTCAAAGTGTTCAGGCGACAACATAGAACCACTGGGTTCAATCGATGTCAGAATCACTCCGGCGCAGTCTTATCAGGGATAAGAATGGGGCTGGCACCGGGGGAGGTCGTGGAAACACGACGGGCGTTGTACTGGATTGATTCCCTGAAACTCTTCCGGCACAGAAGCCGGAGTCAAATCCTTTGTATCTAATGAGGCCTCCCTCTGACTCCGTGGGGCCCGAAGGCTCACCAGAGGGGTCGGCCCGCTTAAAAACACAGCATTTTGGCCTCGTGAAGTTCTCTTACTTGAGTGGGGGTCGCTCTGGCTCCGAGAAAGGGAGAGAGGTGCAAAATCGACACTGGCTTAGCAGAAACGTGCCTAGAGTGTCAGTGCTCCTCATCTCTTTCGTCAACTGACGACAGTCGAGGCAAAGATGAAGTCTGCTTGGACTTCTTCTGCCTCTTCCCCAAGTGTCTTGAATACATTGAGTGGGATGTAGAGGACTTGGGCCTCTGGGAGCAGTCCGGCAACCACCTCTTATTCGATCGAGACCTCCATGGAGTCTCTCTGGACGGTGTCGACTGCCAGGCGCAAAGAGCTTCATAGCCGGTCCCGCAAGGCCTTCAAAGCCATACTACGACAGTCCGAGCACTACTTTGAATCATGGTCGTGCTCAAGACACCAGAGACAGACGAGGTGGGGGTCGGTAACTGACATGTGGTGACAGGCACCGCACGGTTTGAATCCGGTCTTCCTCGAAGATATCCTCTCACACAAAGTTGAACTTTTTTTAAAGTCCAAAAAAGGCGTGTCAAAAAGCGACAGAAGGGTAGCTCTTCGCGGATTGGAGCTTAACTTAAAAAAACTGACGTCCACACACTTGGGTGGCACCTATAAAGGCGATGGGACATCTTAACTGACGCTGGCGACGTCTCGTGGAGCTGAATGAAGCCACTCAACGGCGCACGTAAAAGGGTATTGCTCAGCAAAAGTTTCTGGATCCAGTCTGATGCCTGGGAAATTCAAAGGTAAGGCATCTACAGCTAGAAGTCTATCAGATTAAAAGTACAAAGCGCCAACTGAAGGTTTCTGGTTGCGCTGGAAAGGGTCAAAGTCGAAGCAGAATGAAATAGAGCACAGGCGGGCAAAAGACCACGTTCAGCCCGCTGGGAGTTGTACTTTATGTCCTATGTGCGGGTCTATGCCGCATTGCTTTGTGTCACTCTGCATTAGTTCGATTAAGCTTTCAGCTGTGCGGCGAGGCTTTGCATCGCCCGACGTTAGATCAAATGATGCTTTCTGCTGTGCGGAGAGGCTTTGTAGGGCTTCACAATGGATTTGATGGAACCTTCAGTCCTCTCTGGTGCTAGCCAAGGGTCAAGGACTTGGAGGGTACCTCTTGGGGATCAGGACACATAGCAGAGGCTAGTACTGGGGCTCAAGAAGTTCAGTTGGGTAAGGTTATCTGGGCAAGGAGGCCACTGAAACTGGATGTGTCCCTGTAGCTCGAAAAGGATTTCAGCCAACAGACTCTTGCTGTCACTATGGGTAGCCTGGGATCTTCCATTTCTGACAGCAAGGCAGTCCTTCAAGCAGCAGGGCAGTACTTTAACAACTTCCACAGGTCCAGGAGTGTTCTGATAAGTTGATCTAGAGGTCAGGTATTTATATCTGGTTGATTCCCTACTCTACAACCACATCTGGTCTGGAAAGTTCTTCCTATTCCTCTGTCAAGCGGACAAAAGGCAGGGCAGGCCAATTGTGATGTTCCTTTGTGTTTGTGGAGTAGGCAAAGCACGCTGAAGTGTAAATGAGAATGGTTAAGTGGCCCTTCCCTCGTCACCCTGTCAAAATGACCAATCCTGTCCACCCCTAATCCCCTTTGTGTCAGTGTCTGGAAGTAATACAAAGACCCTCAAAAGCAGGGCCATACAACACATGACCCAGGACACAGGCAAAAGGCACGAATCAGTTGGGACAAGAAAATTCCAACTTTCTAAAAGTGGCCTTTTCAGAAATGTGGAGTGATGAGGTTACCGGTTTTGGGTCAATTGTCCTTTGTCGGATGAAAATCTGTCAGGAGAGTGGAGAAATTTGAACATTCATCATCAAGTAATCTTTCCTTAGGTCTGCAAAGGAGAAATTAATCTTGAGAACCAACCCAAAGTTTTGCCCAAGGTTCCTATTGACTTTCATTAAATTGAACCAGTCATTCTTTAATCTTTCTTCCCAAATCTATCTACGACAGCAGAGCATTACATTCATTAGACCTGTGTAAATGACAAAATGAAGGATAAACAAACATCGACTCAGCTGTTTGTGCCTTATGGACAGCCACAGCCAGGTCATACCCTGTCCAAGTAAGGGATACCTTGTTGGCTCTCAGCTTGTGTTTCCTTCTGTCATGCCAAGCACAAGCGTCCCCTCCGGCGG
Source organism: Lissotriton helveticus (assembly GCF_964261635.1). Classification (NCBI taxonomy): domain Eukaryota; kingdom Metazoa; phylum Chordata; class Amphibia; order Caudata; family Salamandridae; genus Lissotriton; species Lissotriton helveticus. Next base: position 228,143,864 of record NC_136058.1, on the reverse strand, counting down.
AGAGTGAGGGCACATTTCACCAGGAGCATGGCATCAAATGCGACACACTATGCAGGGGTGTCCTTGAAAGACATCTGCCGTACAGCCATGTGGAAGAGCAGGCACACATTCATGAAGCAATACGTGGACGTAGAAGCTGATGTAGCAGTGGAACAGGCAATCTAGAGAAACCTGTTTCGGTAAAGGCGAGCCTGCTTCCCGCTTTTTAATTGTCCTAAATTGTGTGCCACTTGCTATTCGGATACAAACATGCGAATATATAAAAGATCAAATTTTGGAGAATTAATGAGTTACGTACAGTTCTCCAATATTAATATCTTCAATATATTGACATGCGACCTCTCCATGTCGAATAGTTTTCTTACCTGTCGGTGTAGTTTTGCAGTTTGAAGATCTTTCTGGATTCACTATGCTGTGCATTATTCCTCGGTCTTGTGGTTGGGTCCGGATTCGTAGTCTTTTCTTTGGTTTTTTTTTTTTTTTTCGTAGCCCAGGTGGGTGTCGGCGTCACACCTCCTTGGGTGCATTTCCGGTGACGTCGGCATGCTTCCTGCGGAAGCTCCCACTCTTGGGCGCCATCTTCGGGTTCTTTTTTTCCGTGTTTCTTTCGTTTCCGAAGTAATGGCAATGTTCTATTTAGGTGATATTTTACCGCTTTGTACTTTTACAAGTCCTTTTTTTTTTTTTTTTTTTAATTTAACCACCTCTTCTCTCTCCAGTCTCATCTTTCTGGCGGGGGCGGGTGGGTTCGCTAGTGAATCCAGAAAGATCTTCAAGCTGCAAAACTACACCGACAGGTAAGAAAACTATTCGTTTTGCAGCGTGAATCTTTCTGGATTCACTATGCTGTGCATAGATTTTGTAGCGGTTTCTGTGGCGGCTGGGTGGAAGATGAGCCTTGGTTATTGAATATGTGCTGGAGCACCTTTTGTCCGACTTGTGCTTCCTTGTTCATCTGTATATCCACACAGTAGTGCTTCGTGAACGTGTGCACCGAAGCCCATGTTGCCGCCAGGCATATGTCTTGTATGGGTGTGTTAGCCAGGAAGGCAATTGTTGCACCCTTTTTCCTAGTGGAGTGGGCACGTGTCCCCTCTGCTAGCTCTTGTCCTGCACGTTTGTGGCAGAGTTGAATCGTTTGTGCGATCCATCGTGCAATAGTCTCTTTGGTTACTGCCTTGCCCATGAAACTGTTGGCGAATGACACAAAGAACTGTTTTGTTTTCCTGTGTCCCTTCGTCCTCTTAATGTAGTGCATGACTGCCCTTCTGGCGTCCAGGGTGTGCAGGGCTCGCTCTGCGCTAGTGGTTGGTTTTTGGAAAAAACTCGGTATCTGTATAGACTGGTTCATGTGGAATTTGGACACCACCTTCGGCATGAAGTGTGGGTCAGTCCTCATCACAACCCTATCATTGTGTATTTGTATGTAGGGTTCTTGTAGCGTCAGTGCCTGAAGCTCGCTTACTCTGCGTAAGGACGTTATTGCAACCAGGAAAGCTGTTTTCATAGTTAGCATCTTTAGGGAGGCCTTGTGAAGTGGTTCAAAGGGCTCTTTCATGAGTTCCGTTAGGACTATGTTCAAGTTCCATGCAGGTGGCGGCACCCGCTTGGGTGGTGCGATCCTTTTTGCTCCTTCCAGGAATCTCTTCACCACCTGTGATGTGAAGAAACTCCTGCACGTTTCTCCCCTCGTGTAGGCGACTATCGCTACCAAGTGAAATCTTAACGAGGATGAGCTAAGGTTCTTCTCCAGCAAGTGCGTCAGGTACTTTAGCACTGTGGAGTCCTTCTTCATCTTATTGTGAAGTCCTTCTTTTCTGCACCACATTGTGAATCTTTTCCATTTCGCAACATAGCACTTCCGAGTGCTGGGCCTTCGTGCCTCCCGAAGGACCCTCAGGGTGCTTTCTGGCAGTCTCAAATGTGCGAACTCTATGTCCTCAGGAGCCATGCTACTAGGCTCAGGCTCTCTGGCTCTGGATGTAGCACCTCTCCGTTCTGCATGGGGAGTAGGTCTTTCCTCTTGCCGAATCTGTGGGGTGCACACTGTGTCATCTCCATGATCTGCGAGTACCATGTCTGTCTGGCCCACTGTGGCGCGACCAGTATCAGGGTCATGTTGCTCGCTCTGCACTTGCTCAGCACTCTGTGCATCAGTGGTATCGGAGGAAAAGCGTAAGCAAATAACCTTGACCAGTCTATCCATAGGGCATTCCCCAGGGACCCCTCCTCGGGCTGTCTGGATGCGAAGTTTTGGCATTGTGGCAAACAGGTCCATTGTGGCAAACAGGTCCACTGATGGTGTTCCCCATCTGTCGAACAGCCACCTTGTCTCTTGAGCATTGAGCTCCCACTCGTGTGATGCTGATGTCTGTCTGCTGAGCCAGTCTGCCTGTATGTTGTCCTTCCCTGGTAGGTGTATGGCTAGCAGGTCTATCTTGAGAGGGATGGCCCATCTCCATATCTCCTGCGCCAGCGTTGAAAGCGTGGCTGACTGTGTGCCACCCTGCTTGTTGATGTAGAACATCGCGGTGGTGTTGTCTGTTTGTAGCAACACCTTGTGCTTGTACAGTCTTGTTTGGAAAGCTTTCAGTGCAAGGAAGATTGTCTTCAATTCTAGGTAATTGATGTGCTTTGTCGCATCTGCCGGCGTCCACAGACCCCTCACCTCGAGCTCCTCCATGTGAGCGCCCCATCCCTTCAGGGATGCGTCTGTGGTGATGGTCACTGTTGGCATTGGGGGCGTTAGAGGCTTTCCCCTTGTTATGTTCTCCATGGTCCACCATGTCATCTCCTTCTGCACTGCGTGCGTCACAACCACTAGATCCTCCCAACCTGCCTGTAGCTTGTGACCATTGCTCCTGTAGCCATTCTTGAATGGGTTTCATGTGGAGACGTACATTTGGTACCAGGTGGATGCATGATGCCATCATCCCCAAGATCTTGCTCGCAGTCCTCACTGTCCGAGCTTGTCCCTTCCGGTAGAGGCGAGTTTCCTTCACCAGCGCCCTCGCCCTCTTCTCGCTGGGGAACACCTTGCCCTGTAAGGTGTTGATCTGTGCCCCCAGGAAGATCTTCACTTGTTCCGGCTCCATTGATGATTTCTTCCAATGGATGGAGAACCCCAGGCTTATGAGCGTGCTCGTCACCGTGTGTGCGTGCTGCTTGCATTTCTGGTATGAGTTTGCTTTCACCAGCCAGTCGTCCAGGTAGGGGTATACGTGTATTCCCTGCCTTCGTAGGTGCGCTGCGACTGCTGCGAGGCACTTTGTGAAGACCCTTGGTGCCGATTTTAGCCCGAAGGCTAGTGTCGTGAACTGGTAGTGGCTTTCTCCGATGGTGAACCTGAGCATATGCTTGTGCTTTCTGTCCATTGGGATGTGCAGGTAGGCGTCCTTGAGGTCTATTGTGACCATGAAGTCCCCGATCTGCAGTTGCGGGAGCACCTCTTGCAGGGAGGTCATTTTGAATTTTTGCGTTCTTATGAATTTGTTCAGGAACCGTAGGTCCAGAATGGGTCTCATCGTCTCGTCTACTTTTGGTACCAGGAAGTACGTTGAGTATATTCCTTTGTTTCTTTCCTTGAAGGGTACCCGTTCTACGGCCTGCTTCTGCAGGAGTTCTTTTGCTTCTTCCTGAAGGCGCTCTAGCTGTTTGCTTGCTAGTGGCTTTCTTTTTGGTTTTCTGCTTGTTGGCCTCCCCTCCAACTCTATGCTGTATCCGAATTGGATGATGTTGAGGATCCATTTGTCTGATGTGATTTGTCTCCATTCTTGGAGGTAAAATCTTAGTCTTCCTCCCACTGGTGTTATGTGGTCGTAGATGTTAACTATTAACTCCCCCCTGATGAAAGCCTATCTACCCTCCCGCCCATTCAGGTCTACGACCTCCCACCTCGCCTCTGTACCACGCATTAGGAAGGCCAGATGTGGAGGCCGCTCGCTTTCTTACAACCTGGCTAGGATCTGGAACTCCCTTCCCCTCCCTATCAGATCAGAACCTAACCTTCTCACCTTCCGTAAACTATTAAAAACTTGGCTCTTCAGCAAAATTCCAATCTAACTTTTCACTCAGCTTCTCTTACTCCAGCCTCTCCAGCCCAACTCACTCTTTTCTATAGCGCTGGGACGCCCCTGGGTAGCCAACGCGCTTTACAAATCATCAATACAATACAATTCATCATCATCAATACGATGTCTAGCTTGTCTTGACCCCTCTGTACGTGCTGCCCCCTGGGATCTTTTCTGTGGGCGGGCACACAGAGTTTTTTGAAGTCACTTAGAGGCGCGCTGCTGTCCCCCTCTTCTATTCTGTCCACGTCCATTTCCTCTCCCTCGAAAGGACTGGCCTCTTTGTTGGTACTGCCAGGACTGCTTCTGCTGACCCTGCTGAGCCTGCGAGTCTGCCTGGTGTGTTTGTTGGAAAGCCTGGTGTGATGTACCTGGCTGGTTTCCACCTCTCCCGCCAGACCTCCGTGACGGGGTGCCCCTTTTGTTGCCGCTGAACTGCAATGCTCCCATGGACCTTGCTGTTTCGTTATCCTTTTTTAGTTGACTCGGCTTCTCATCAACTGTTGTTCCGAAAAGCGTGTCGCCGTTGAACGGTGTGTTCAGGATGCTGTGTTGCATCTCGGGTTTGAAACCTGAAATCCTGAGCCAGGCGTGTCTTCTTTCAGTGACACCCATCATCATGAGCCTGCTGGAGGTGTCTGCTCCATCCAGGGCCGTCTTGAGGCAAGAATTTGCCGCGTTCTTCCCTTCTTCAACCAGTTTTTCGGCCTTCTGCCTGGCATCCTGGGGCAGGTCCTTCACCAACTGCCCCAGCTCCTCCATGATCTGGTACATGTGCCTGTTTATCAGGGCGTTGCAATTAGCCATGCGCCAGTGGTTCGCGGCATTCCGTTTGATCCTTCTGCCCACCAGATCCATCCTCTTGCTCTCCTTATCCGGTGGTGGTCCAGAAGTAGTGGGCACGTTAGCCCTCTTTCTTGCTGTGGCCGTGATAATGGAGTCAGCGGAGACCGTGCCCTGAATGTAGGGTGGGTCCTTTGAGGAATGTTTGTATTTCTTTTCTGTTCTGGGAGATACAGCCTTGCATGTTGCGGGTTCCCTGAATGCCTCCTTCCCCTGAGCCAAGACGCTGTCGAGCATTGGTAGGTACTGGCTCCTTGTTTGTGTGGGGAGCAATGTCTCTAGAAGGAAGTCTGCTTTCTGCTTCTCTTAGTCAAGCTTGAGTTTGAAAGCTGCTGCGGCAGACTTTATCACCGAGTTGTAGGCCCCGATGTCGTCCAGCGGCGAGGGCCTCGAGGGATATGTGTCGACCGCCTCCTCTGGGCTGTCGGTGTCGACATCTAGGTAATCCACCTCCTGTAAGTCCGAGGGGGCCGACTCGGCGTCCATCCTGCTGTCCTCTTCCTCCCCATAGTGTAACTATAGTAGGGACTGTCGTCCTCTTCCTGGTCGTCGACCAACACGACGTCCGGGTCTTGTTCCTCGGCGACCTAGTCTTCCTCCTCGACCACCTGCACCACTGGTGGCTTGGTCTTGTGTGGAATCGTGAAGGTTTTCATCTTTGCGTCGAATTCTTTCTTCCGCTGCAGGATGTTTTCCATTTCGGCCTCGAGGCGCCTTCTCTTTTTCTCCATCTCGGCTGCGTGTTCCGCGTCGGATGGTTCGGCCGCTCTTTTCGGCGGTTGGCTCGGCGCCGTGCTTTCGGTGCCGGAGGCTTCGACGCCGAACCGGGTTTCGGGTCTCTGGTCGGCGTCTGTGCTTTAGGGTCCTTCTCCCTCGGCGTCGATCGATCCTTTTCGGGGACGATTTTCGACGACTTTTGCTGTTCAACAGCTCTCGGCGCCGGGGACTCCTTCTCAGAGGGTCTGCTGGGCCTGTGAGTAGTCGCGGGCGCCAGGTGTTTTGGCGCCGGCGCTTTCGGGGCCTTGCCCTCGTTTTTTCGAGATTCAGAGTCTCTCGGGTTCTTGGGGGCCGGAGAGTCTCCTACCTTATCAGAAGTCTTGGTGTAATCGGTCTCTACGACCGTGTAGCTGTCGTCTTCGGCGGCATCGTTGTCCTCTTCCTCGGAGGACATCCCCAGCTCGTGGAGGGATGAGTCGGGGCCTTCCCCTGCAGGGTGGCGTGCGCTACCCTCTGTCTCTCTCACACACGAAGGGTCTTCGGGGTGAAGGCGGAGCAGGCGTTGCAGTCCTCGCTTCCGTGATTTACCGGTAGGCAAAGGTTGCAAACCGGGTGCTGGTCCTTCTGCGCGTACTTGTGGTGGCAGTTACGGCAGAACTTGAACGGCGTGTTGTCCATCATCGAGCGCTCAGGGCCTCCCTGGTCGCGTGTTCGTCGACGTTCGTCGAAGATCTCGATGAATTCTCCTTCTCCTTTGCTGGTTCTTGGTCGATGAAGTCTCCTGGAGTCTTCAGATGATTTTTCTTTCTCCAAAAATGTCTGGAGCCCAAACGGGAACGATCCAGACCCGACCGCGGAAAAAAAGAATCTGAAGATGGCGCCCAAGAGTGGGAGCTTCCACAGGAAGCATGCCGACGTCACCGGAAATGCACCCAAGGAGGTGTGACGCCGACGCCCACCTGGGCTACGAAAAAAAAAAAACAAAGAAAAGACTACGAATCCGGACCCAACCACAAGACCGCGGAATAATGCACAGCATAGTGAATCCAGAAAGATTCACGCTGCAAAACTCCCCATTCCTAGGAGCATCCAAACATTTTATCACAGTTGTGCTTTGAAATCTGAGCTATAGTGGCCTCTGGAGGCAAGGGAGAGTAGGTGAGCATAAATTTCCACCTCATTGGCTGGAGTTTGGGTGTTTTCATAATGAGGTCAATGTGCTACTAAATGTACAAGGTTGTTTCAGGCCTATGGCTTTTTTACAGAGTAAACTGCTATTTTAATGTTCCAGGGATTCCCAACCTGACAATGGGGAATGATTCATGCATGTGAATATATAAAAGATCCAAATTTGGAGAACTGAGAATTTCATAAGTCAAACGCAGGGCACTGGGCCGCTTCAATGAAAAGCACAAAAACATGACAGAGGTATACATGCAGATGGGTGCCTATAAACTCTGTTGGCGTCACACCAGATGTGGAGTTGTGACTGAGGCTGCATTTCACCAAGAACGGTGATGGATCAAACCCAGATCTTTTGACTGGGTGTGAGTGTTTGATTGGTTCTGATGCTCCGTCCATCACCACCCCCTTTTGTACCGCTTTGACCGCCATAAGTGTGGCAGGGTATGCTCAGACGTGAGTCCCTTCCTCACTTTGCCACTGGATTCAAGCAAGCCGGGCTGAAGACGGCTGGAATGCCAGAAACCGGTCCTCGGAAGCTTGTTTCCGGTCCAGGGAAGGCATGCTTGGCAGTTCAGGCTGGACTGTTCCCATGAGGCACAGGGTCAGACTGATTTGCATTTAGCCATGCCCCCTTTTGTACCGCATTTCACCTTGTGGCAGAGCTGTAAAGTCATAGCTGGGAAATAATTTTTCCAAACCACTCCGAGGCCCAGGAGGAGTATTCACAGGGTGGCAATATGCTGGAAGATATATCTTGCAGAAATAGTTTACCTGACAGATCTATGTAAAAAGGGAATCCTAAGGAGATTTAAAATAGGTTGCCGTCCAAAGCAATGGAGCTAAGTAGCAATGGCTAAGCTCCTGAATTTTTCAAACCGATTGGTGGAGAGACCAGAATCCCTTTCGATGATACAGCTAGAAAAATGTACTACCCATTTGGTGACAGCTGTTGAAAGAGTTCCATGGAATCAGATAACAATGGAATAAGTTACATTTGGACTACATTTTGGACTTTTCTTTGACCTTGATCCACCTGAAAATTGAGGTGTAGACCGTCAATTGTAGTTATTATAGTCACACAAAAAAAGAAATATAGAAATAAAAAATAATTAAAAAAAAACACATTAAGGATAAAAGCATCTGGCTGTTAAGCTCAAACTGCAGAATCGAAATAAAACGATGAAACATTTACCTGTGCTTACTGCAATGCTAACACTTTTTGTCATTTGCAGCCCCGCAGTAGACTGCGTTTCCATGGCAATAAATTCCACTTGTCTCTGTGCTGGTGTATTTGTGCTTGTGGAAGAGGATTGCAGAGCTTGTGCCTCTAGCAAACGCTGAATCTGATTAAATGCAAAAGGAAATTGTGAACATTTTAAGTAATTTAATCACCAGATGTATTTCCATTAGTGAGGCATACGATAATGAAGAGTTTAGCCATAAGATGCAGTATTTTATACAATGATTCTGGGCTACTAGTTAGAGCTCTCCTAATTACAACAGATGGTGCCATGTTCAGTTGTAATAGGAAATTGACCAGATCCTGTAGACTCTGTCGTAAGATGTCCCACACAAGGGTTTACCCACTCCCGTGTCCAGACACTAAAGAATCGTCTGCTTTTGAGTTGATGCATATTATTGACATCAATAATTAGGATTATTGACTGAAGTGCCATTGCTACTATGTGGGTAAAGTACATAATTCCTACCACTACATCAAGTGTTCTGAACCTTTAACACTACACATAAATTCTACAAGTAATTTACTCAATGTAGTGAGAGGCACAGCTCCTCCTGCAGATTTCCTTTCCTCTGAGTGCCCAAAGTTAGAGCGGGCAGGTGGGGGACACTGGGTCAGTTTAAATGTGGTGACGGTGGGTTGAGAGGCATGAGGGGATGGAGTTGGAAAGAGAGTGAATGTAGCAATCTGGCTCTTTGTACAATATATCATGAATCTGATATGCTGTGTAAAGAGTCCAGGGGTTCCCTTATGAATGGACAGGGGCTTGCTCTGCAATTCCCAAGTGCTCTATTAGGGGTAACGTGGTCCAGCAGCCTTAGGCTTAACACAAAGGAGTGCAAGACATTTGCAACTACGCACAATGACCAATGACACACACAACTCAAGAAGAACTACACCAATTTATAAAAAACATGTGCAATGCAATCGGTCTCGCATTTGTGAAAGTTAAAGCTATTGGGGTTCTAAATGATATTGTTTTTTACTTCTGTTTTTTGTTTGTAGTGGATGTACTTTGTAGTGGAAGTATGTGGTTTAAATTGTAATTCTTAGTTGTGGAATTGTGTGGTGCATAGGGTATTTGTGTATTGGAATAAGTGGTATGATGAATCGAAAGGGGTGAGAGGTTTGTAAAATAGAAAGTAAGATTGAGAGTGATAGGTTGTTTGTGTATGAAGTGGTGAACGAACTGCAGACAGAGTAGTAGACAGAGCGTGTAAGAAAGAAAGAAGGGGAGAGAAAGTTACAGATGCATAAAGAGGCTGAGCTTGTATAGCAACAAGACACTGAAAGAAGTGGAGGAGTGTGTGTTTGCGGTTTGGATTATTTTTTTAAACTTTATGGTAAAGAAACTGCTGAAAGCCTTGAAGTGAAATAATAGGAGAAATGCTGGATCAGGTGTTTGTGCAAAATGGAATTATGTGGATAGTAATTATGTGGTATTAAGTTAGTGGACTTAAGTGTAGTGGTATTTTGTGTCGAGGAGTGGCATGTATTGAGTGGCGTGGTGTTGAATTATCTGACATTATGTGGAATTTTGTGGGGTGAATTGGATGCGTGTGGTGCGGAGTGGAAATTTGTGCTGTGGAATGGAATTGTGGGGAGTTGAATTGTGTTGCATGGAATTGTGTGGCATTGAGTGAAATTATGTTGAGAGGAATTATGTTGCATAATCTACAGTGTATTTATGTGGAGTGCTGCTATGTGGCATGAGGTACATTTATGTGTGGTGTAATTATGTGATGTGGAGTGCAATTATGTTGAATGTTATTGTGTGGCGTCAAGCATAATTTTACACCCTGTTGAAACATCTTTTCTAGCACTTACCAAACTTGTACCAGAGCTGACAATGCTGCACATGTCCTTTGTGTGAGGATCGCTTGCATTGCTGCAGTGCTGTAGCAGTTTTATGTGTGGGCAGCTGCAGTGCAGCGCTGCACAAGTTACTACTTGTGTAACGATATATCTGTAAGAGACATTAGTTGGTGATAGATTCCTTACCTTAGAATATCCCCAGGCGTCAGACTGGATCTGGAAATTTTTGCGTAGCAGTACCCTTGCGCGGTAGGCGTCGTCTGCGGCTCCGCGTCCGTCGTCGTGGGCGCCGTGATGACGTCGTCGGAGTACTTAGACGCCGCATCCGCGTGCTGACGTCAGTTCTTAGACACAGCTTTTCCGCGCCAGAAACGCAGAGCTATGCCAAAAACCAACACTGGTGCCATGAAACTAGGGCCCTGAAAGGGGATGTCCTTTACCCTAGATATCGGTTCGCAGAACGGGGAGGATGGGTGGGTCGGTAAGGAATCTATCACTAACTAATGTCTCTTACAGATATATCGTTACACAAGTAGTAACTTGTGCATCTGAAAGAGACACGTTAGTGATAGATTCCTTACCTTAGAATAGATACCCTAGCAATACCAACCCCAGTGGTGGGTCTGGGAACCAATAATCACACCAGAAAGTCCTGGAGGACGGAACGGCCAAAGAAGCCATCCCTCCGGACTTGACTGTCCAGGGAGTAGTGCCTTGCAAACGTGTGCAGCGAGGCCCACGTAGCCGCCTGGCAAATGTCCTGCAAGGGCACTCCCCGGCCCAGGGCAGTTGTAGTCGCCGTGGCTCGGGTGGAGTGAGCCCGCAATCCAACAGGGGGCTCCTTTTTAGCCAAGGAGTAACATGCCTGGATACACAAGATGATCCACCGAGAGATGGTCCTCTTGTGCACCGCTTTCCCCTTCTTAGCGCCCACGTAACCAACAAAGAGTTGGTCATCCACCCGGAACTGGCGTGTGCGATCCAAATAGAATGAAAGCGCACGTTTTGGGTCCAGACGGTGGAGCCGCTCTTCCTCTTTAGAGGGATGCGGTGGCGGGAAGAAGGTGGACAAGGTGATAGACTGCCCGATGTGGAAGGCCGTGACAACCTTGGGCAGGAAAGATGGCTTAGTACGCAATACAACCTTGTCCGGATGGACAGAAAGGAAGGGAGGAGTACAAGAAAGAGCATGGAGCTCACTCACTCTCCTGGCAGAGGTGATGGCAACCAGGAAAGCGGTCTTCAGAGTAAGAAGGCGGAGAGGACAGTTGTGAAGTGGCTCAAAGGGAGCGCACATCAGAAATGTAAGAACAAGGTTCAAGTCGTACTGAGGCATCACAAACGGAACAGGAGGAAACGTGTGCATGATGCCCTTCAGAAAGCGATTTACAATAGGGGACTTGAACAAGAAGGTTGATCAGGCAGCCTTAGAAAGGCTGAAAGGGCAGAAAGGTAGCCCTTGATAGTGCCCAGAGCAGAGCCCTGCTGGGCAAGAGAAAGAAGGAAGAGAAGAACCTCAGAGAGAGGGGCAGAAAGAGGATCCACAGCCTTTGCTGTGCACCATGCCACAAATCTGTTCCACCTGCAGGCGTATACCGACTTAGTGTAGAGACGCCTGGCTGCCAGAATGACGTTACAGACTTCAGGAGGCAAGTCAAATGGCCTCAACTGTCGCCGCTCAATCGCCAAGCATGGAGGTGGAGACTGGACAGGTTCGGGTGGAGGACCGTCCCCTGCTGCTGCGACAAAAGGTCCTCCCGAAGAGGCAGACGAACCGGGAGATCGACTGACATACTGAGTAGCTCTGGATACCAGTACCTTCGCCGCCAGTCCGGAGCCACAAGGATGACTTGGGCCCGGTCGCGCTTGATCTTATTCAGCACTCTGGGCAGAAGTGGTATAGGCGGAAAGGCGTATAACAGACCGCAACTCCACTCGCAACGAAAAGCGTCTCCGAGCGAGTGCCGCCTTGGAAATTCCAACGTGCAGAATTGATGACATTGCGCGTTCTCTTCGGTGGCGAATAGATCTAACCAAGGCTCTCCCCATCGCTGAAAGAGGCCTCGCGCCACGTCCGAGTTCAGACGCCATTCGTGATCCATCATGCACCGACGGCTAAGCTCGTCAACCCTGGCGTTCAGAGAACCTGCCAGGTGTTGAGCCACCAGGGTCACGCCCTGGCGTTCCAGCCGCTGCCAGAGACGCAGAGCCTCCTGGCAAAGGGTTCACGACCCCACCCCGCCCTGTTTGTTGCAGTACCACATGGCGGTGGTGTTGTCCGTGAACACCTGCACTACACTGCCCCGGACAGAGGGGAGGAATGCCTTCAGTGCTAGACTAATCGCCCGCATCTCCAAAAGGTTGATGTGGAGCCGGGCCTCCGCCGGAGACCAGAGGCCTCTGATCTCCGCCTCTCCCATGTGGTCCCCCAACCCTGGAGGGACGCGTCCGTCACAACTACGTGCTCCGGTTGGGGTAGGGAGAGGGATCTGCCGCTGACCCAATCGCGGTCCGTGAGCCACCACTGCAGCTGTCTCGCAGTGCCCTCCGAGATCAGGACGTGGTCGGACAGGTTGCCCTGATGCTGGGCCCTCTGAAACTTTAGGTCCCACTGCAGAGCCCGCATCCGCCACCTGGCGTGATGCACCAGTAAGATGCAGGAGGCCATCAGCCCCAGAAGCCGCAGCGTCAACCTGACCGAGACCCAGGATAAAGGCTGAAAGAGTGGAATCAGAGCCTGAATATCCTTGACCCGCTGTTCGGGAGGATAAACCCGAAACCGCGGCGAGTCTAGAACCGCTCCGATGAAGAGGAGCTTCTGAGAGGGACACAGGTGTGACTTCGGCACATTGATGGAGAACCCCAGCAGGTGCAGGAGGTCGGCCGTAGTCTGGAGGTGGCTGACGACTGTCTGGGGCGAGCCCGCCTTCAACAACCAGTCGTCGAGGTAGGGGAAGACTGAAACCCCTAACCTGCGCAGATAAGCTGCGACTACCGCCATCACTTTCGTTAACACCCGTGGTGCGCTGGTAAGGCCGAAGGGGAGCACGGTAAACTGAAAGTGCTCGTGGCCTACCGTGAACCGTAGGTAACGCCGGTGGGCCGGCACGACGGGGATGTGAAAATAAGCGTCCTGCAGATCCAACGCTACCATCCAGTCTCCTGGGTCTAGGGCAGCCAAAACCTGAGACAGGGTCAGCAGTTTGAACTTCTCCTTCCGGATGGTGATGGCGAACCCTGCCCCCCACTGGCGTCACATGGGCCGAAAAGCACGGACTAGGAGGGTTTTGAGGCAGATGCTGCGGGGGAAGGTGTGGACTGACCTCGCCGTTGTCCCCGACCGCCGCCACAGCGGTTTCCACGGCCGCCACCGCGTTGGGTATTACCCTGCGGAGCATGGCTGGCAGCACGTGTGGGTACACCCCTTCCGTGGCCACGAAAAGAGTGAAAGGCAGCCGATTGCTGGCACGGGGCCGAGAGGCCCAAGTACGTGGCCGTAGCCCTGGAGTCCTTAAAGCGCGCAAGCGCATGGTCTGCCTTGTCGCCAAAAAGGCGACGGCCATCAAACGGCATGTCAATCAGTGTGTTTTGGACATCGGCCGAAAAGTTGGCGGACCTCAACCGGGCGTGGCGTCTGACCGCCACCGTCGTTGCCATCGCTCTACCTAGTGAGTCGGTGGTATCCAGCCCACACCGGATAGAAAATCTGGCTGCATCCCGGCTGTGAGAAGTTGGCCTGATATATGATGCTCACTAGATCTAGTGATCACCTTGTATCAGTCCAAACAACCCTTATGGTGATTGGTTGTAAGTCAACCTTATAGACCAGCTATCCTAATGGTAGCATGGACAAAGCAGTCTTAGGCTAAACTCTTTTGGCATGTGAAGCCAGCTGTTTTACCACAATATAACCCCATGAACATCAGATGACAGGACACCACACAGGTTGTTATGAAAATAAACAGTATATTTATTAATAACAAACACCTCTGAACTCTTTATGAGGTCAGAGGGCTAAGCACATGACAATCTCTTAGGAAAAATACGATAAGTTGCACAAAATTACAATGGTGCCCTAGGGGCACGGTAAACCATATACTAAGTAAATGGAACGTGAAAGTCGATAGAAGGAGTGGAGCTGTCCAGAGGCTGTAGGATCGCTGGGACTACGCTATCCTAACCTTGGGTAAGTAATAGGAGGCCCACGGAACGCGTGTGCAGAGTGTGAACTCACACGCGAGATGCGTAACAACGTCTATGGACAGTACAGTTCAAGAAAAAGGTAAGTACGGACAATCCTGACTAGTTAGGACTAAAACGACTGTGGAACTGGACACTAGGAGAGTCAATCTAGCCTTGAGCACCGAAATGCTCTTGTTACCTCACCCACGGGCTGCGGTGCAAAGGTGCAAAGTCGTGTCGGGTTCCGGCGTTGAAGTCTATGGAGCCTGGAGGAAAAGATGCTGCAGGCGACTAGGAGGAAGATGTCCGGTGTGATCCAAGGGTGGATCAGAGATGCTGAAGACCTGAAAGCAGAGGGGACAATGTTCACAGTCACTAGCCAGTGACTGGAGTGGAACCAGGAAGGAACCAGATGTCATCGTCGCGATCAAGTGAAGAGTGGACGCTTGACTCTGCAGCCACGTGGACCAGGAGGTGTCTTCGACGACCAGGATGGAGGCACGAGCTGTCCCACGCAGGCTCTCGCTGTCGACGGTGTCTGTTCCGGATTCGGCGTCAACAGGCCACGTTGTGAGTGGAAAAGGCGTCTGGTGCGGACTAGGAGAGTCCGTGGTGCCCCTCTTTTGGAAGGGAGCAAGGGCCAGTATGGAGCAACCAGATCAGCAGTGAAGATTTCAAGGTTCGTCGTCTAGGAGGCCACTAGCCAGCCGGCAAGCGACCAGACAAAGCGTCGAGCAGCAAACAAGCAGAAGGGCCCCACGCAGATCTTGTGGAAGCTGGAGGGCTGATCTTCGTGCAGGGGCTGCTCGGGACTGGGGCTTCTCAATCCCCAAAGCACTTGGTCGAGTTTACCTCGGGAGTCGTGCTGGAAGCGAAGTGCAGTTTCTTTCAAGATGGCCGGTCCCACGTGTCTCGTCGCACCCACGGGTCTCAGCTTTGCTGCAGATGTGAGTTGAGGTCGGAGAGGTCTGGGAATCCGGGTCTCGTCGGGCTCTGAAGTCTGGATCCTCGAGGGAAGACGACAAAGTGAAGCCGCTGGACGCTTGATGGTGCCTGCAATTGCAGAGTAGTTCAGGATTAATCTAATTTGGAATGGGACCAGCTCCTACCTTTATCCTGCTAAAGGGGGCTGTACTGGTGACTAGGTCCCTCCCCTGGACCAGGAAGGGGGGTGGTTACACCCCCTATCCTTTGTCCGGTTTCGCGCCAGAGCTGGAGTGCCCCAGCAACTGGTTTGAACCGGTGTATGCACAGGGCACCTTGTGTGCTCCAGGCATGTCTCATTCCTTTCAGGCCTCCCTACCTCAATACACAAAATCCTGTCTGGGGTGGTGCTAGCACCTCCCAAGGCAGGAAACCCTTTGTCCAGGCCTCCCTCGCTGGAAGGACTCCCAGCAGCAGGAGGTCAGACTTGTGTCTGTGGTGGCAGCATCCATTTTGTGATGCCAAGGCTCGAGTTAACTTTAACCGGGGTTCACAGTTACATACATGTCGTGCCCCTCTAGAAGGGTGGAATGCTACCCCCGTCGCCAGAATTGGCGAGGGGGTAGTATTCCAACTCGTATGACACGTTACTCGACATGTTTTGATAATGTTATACCAGAGTTAGCATTTAACCGCGAGGTTGATAATGCACTTAAGAGTATATGGTATAGCGTTATCATGGAACAGCTATTAGGACTTGGTTCCGCAAGCTGCAGACGGGCTCAGCTCATGCCAGAGCACCATCTCACATACTTCCAAGCACTCTGCCTTCAGGATTGATAAGGCCTGCCATAGGAGTGACTGATAGGAATATATGTGTCCATTTTAGGGTTAGATATAGGTATACTATATCTATAGCAAAGGGTGATTACACCACCTTGCCCCAGCTGTCTTGCAGCCAGTTGTGTCAGTTTTAGATGGCCAGCCAGGGGTGGCATAATACATGCTTCAGCCCCTGGTAGGCCCTGGGTACACCTATGCCCTGGATACCTAAGGTACACTGTACAGGGACTGATAAGGTGGCCCAGTACCAATTGGTAAATGCACCTAAAGTACATGGTTGTCAATTTAGAGAGAGAACAGCTAGGCTGTGGGTCTGATTAGCAGGCCCACAGCCAGGGAAAGTCGTAAACCAGTGAAGCAAAAAGCAAAAATCTGGGGTGACCATAGGATTGCAGACCCCACTCTCCTACACCGGCCCACCACAAGGGCTTGGCCGAGTTTGGCCCGTACCTCCAACGGACACTCTGGCAGCACTTCTGCAACCGTATCCCACAGAGAGTGGGTGTAGCGGCCCAAGAGGCATGCGGTGTTGGAAGACCGCAGTCCCAGACTAAGGAAGGAGAAGATCTTTTTACCGTACTGCTCGTCCCTCTTGGATTCCCTGTCCGGCGGAGCCGACGGGAATGCGGTCTGGGAATTGGAAGCCTGGATGACCAGGCTCTCGGGGGTGGGGTGGGTGGACAGGAAACATGGGTCGCCCGGGGCCGGGCGGTGGCGTCTGGCCACGTTCCATTCTATGGGCGAACCCGTAGCGGGCCTGGACGAAGTGCCCAAAAGAACATCGGATAAGGCCTCATTAAAGGGCAGCAGAGGCTCGGCCGAGCTTGACTGCGGTTTAAGGACCTCAGTGAGGAGGTTAGTCCTCGCGGCCGCGACGGGGAGCTCAAGGCCCAAGGCCTTGGCTGCCCTCATCAGCACCACACTGTAGGTTGCCCCCGCCTCCGACGCAACGGTAGGAGGTGAGACAAAACCAGTGTCCGGTGAGGTGTCCAGACCACTGGCATCCCCAAGTCCACCTGTCCAGTCCTCTTGAGACTGACACTCTCTGGTCAGAGGGTCCTCAGACCCCTCCCAACACTCCTCATCACCCATCTCCTGATAATCAGGGTTGTCAATGGATGGGTCCGGCTCATAGAAGTTAAACTCCCCAAACGGCGTCGAATGCGGCGCCCAGCGGTGCCGGGTCGAGGGAGGCATCGGGGATGGCGCCGCCCGAGGACGGCGCCGGAGGTGACACCTGACGGCCCGACACCGGCGGTGAGGATCCGTGACCGACATCGTGCGGTCGCAATCCTTGCAGCGCTTTAATCCAGGCATCCCTATGGCACCGATCGGAGTCGTACGACTTCGAAAAGATGATCAAAATGATCCAAAAAGTTAGTCAAAAAGTGACTAAAAGTACTGCTTTTTCCAGATCTGCACTTGCTGGCGCGGAAAAAAAAAGAACTGACGTCAGCACGCGGAGCCAGCGTCTAAGTACTCCGACGACATCACGGGGGCCACGACGCCGACGACGGACGCGGAGCCGCAGAAGACGCCTACCGACGCGCAAGGGTACTGCTACGCAAAAATTTCCGGATCCAGTCTGACGCCTGGGGATATTCTAAGGTAAGGAATCTATCACTAACGTGTCTCTTTCAGATGCAGACGTTTTAGGTGCAGGAAGTTTGCACTGCTGCTGAGCTGTAGCGATTTTGTGTGTCAGCAGCTGCACTGCAGCAGTTTTATGTGCCGTTCTGTTGGTCGCTGTTTTCTCCCCGTTCCACCGCAGCGTGTGCTGTTTGAGTGGAGGGAGTTCAAACGCGTACTGGTACTCCTCACTTCCGGTTGCATGCCTAGTGGTGGCCATCTTGGCTGTGTGTCGGTCTAGTCTTCCCCTGGCTGGTTGACATTTAACTATAAAAAAGGGATAGAGCCAACGAACAGCGGGCGCGCCGCTGTCGCTCCCAAGGCGCGCCCAAGGCAAGACCGTCTGCGCCCAACAGGGACCAGGAGCCATGACCCCTGGTCCAAACAGCGCACTAAGACCATGCTACTCCATTAGACAATTAATGGCTTACCTTAATCCACCGCTCCCAGACTGCACCCTATTACATCTTGAGGGGGGCAGAAATGTTCATGCTGTGGCTTCTCTTTCAGTATTACCCCGGGCTGTAAATTTACTCCAGTGGTCATCAAACACAAAACTCACCCCCGTAACTATGTTGCACTAGAAAACAGAGTTTTTTCCTTAGAACTAACTGTCGATCCCTTCCCAAGCATTTAGCTGACATTTTTGATCTTTTGGTCAATGATCAATCAGATGCCATATTTCTTACGGAGACATGGCTGCATGAGAGCTCCGGCCCTGATGTTGCGGCTGCTCTGCCGCCCAACTACGCCACAGTTAGGAAAGATAGGAGCCCCAAAATAGGTGGGGGCATTGCCATCATATTTAAGAAAGATTACCAGTGTAAATTTGGAGACTTACCACTTAGGAATTGTGAGGCAGCATTATTTAAGTTGGCCGTGACCCCGAAGTTTACCTTCTCTGGGATACTATTGTACCGCCCCCCCCCCCAGGCCGGCCCGCGCCTTTGGCCTCCTTGTTTCCTGGTCTGATAACCCCTTTGCTTAGCAGTACTGGTAATTTCTCTATTTTGGATGATCTTAACTTGCACCTGGAGGTTCTACTCTTATTTCTGATTTAGCAGCCTTGAACATTGATTTACATAATTCTGGCCCCACACATATGAGGGCCATTAATTAGATCTCATCTTTTCCAGCTTATCTAGCATTCACTGCTCTCAAGCACTTCTTTTATGCTGGTCTGACCACTTTATTACGGGCTTTCATCTGGAATCTCCAGCAAGCTCTGGGACTGCTAACCACATCATTAGGAAACCAACAAGGACTTGGAAAAAGCTAGATGTGATTGTGTTGAATAAGATTTTATCCTCTAACACGCCAGTTTCTAAACAAATGGTGTGCACTCACTGGGGTATCATACAAAAGTGGCTTCTCGATGCAATTGATACCCGTCTCCCTCTATCCCATTAACAATCATCGTCCTCCAGCGCCCTGGTTCACTGAAAACTCAAAATAGGGAAGGCCAAATGTAAGGCGCTGGAAAGGCACTGGAGGAGGAACTGTGGACTCCAAAACTTCATATAAAAGGGAAAAAAAGGAATATCAATCTTTGCAGATCTGCTCGTGTGAAGCATGGATCGGCACCTATTTCTGGTGCTCTGAACTTCTCCAAAACACTATTCATTGTGGTCAAGGAGCTTACAGGCTCCGAAACTAAATCTAGGCCCCCTTCACTAAACAACCGGCAATGCCAAGATCTGGCTAATTTCTTTCTCCAGAAAATAGAGAAAATATACTCGGAAATAGTGAGCTTACAGCACAACAGTCCCCCTTCACTGCAAACTACAAATGCCCCACAGTCAGCATTAACACTGTTTTCAGTTGACAATACCCACCTTGACCAGGATAGGGAGCCTTATGTACCCATAAACAAACTGGCATTTTGGCCCCTATTAAACATAGACTCTTTAAAATGTCTCCTAGACAGCGTTAAATCGGGATCATCCAGGTACCCACTCCCTATCTCTGTGCTCAAGCAGCTGGAGCCACCATCTTTGCTTGTTATTATGGACCCTCTGAATGCCTCCTTGCAGGAAGCTAAAGTTCCACCACATGTTATGGTGCACCCCCTTCCGAAGCAGGCCAACGTGGATCCCGATTTGCCTTCTAATTACCAGCCTATTTCTTTGTTACCAGTCTTTTCCCAGATTTTGGAAAAGCACATCTATGCACAGCTGTCCAGCTTTGTAGAACAAAAAGGGGGTAGTGATAGACGAAGCATCTGAATCAATCAAACACTCACACCCAGCCAAAAGATCTGGGTTTAATCCATCATCGTTCTTTAGCCCACTCTGCCACCCCAGTTCAGACATGGCCATATGCAAATCAGTCTGACCCTGTGCCTCATGGGAACAGACCAGCCCGAACTGCCAAACCATGCCTTCCCTGGACCGGAAACAAGCTTCCTAGGACCGGTTTCTGGCATTACAGCCGTCTTCAGCCAGGCTTGCTTGAATCCAGTGGCAAAGTGAGCAAGGGACTCACGTCTGAGCATACCCTGCCAACTTATGGCGAACAAAGCGGTACCAAAAGGGGGTGGTGATAGACGGAGCATCTGAACCAATCAAACACTCACACCCAGTCAACAGATCTGGGTTTAATCCATCACCGTTCTTTAGCCCACTCTGCCACCCCAGTTCAGACATGGCCATATACCAATCAGTCTGATCCTGTGCCTCATGGGAACAGTCCAGCCCGAACTGCCAAGCCATGCCACATGTTTTACCATTCTGAATTCGCTAAAAAAAGATCATTCGGATGCTGTCGGAGCCTGCCCAGAGAACAGTAGTCCAGGCACTTGTCACCTCAAGACTGGACTACGGTAACATTCTTTACCTGGGGGCCAATAAGGAGGTGACTCGTATGCTGCAGATGGTTCAGAACTCTGCTGCAAGACACCTTTGCCGGGTTCCCAGAGCTATCTCTGTTTCCGGTCACCTGCAGGACCTGCACTGGCTCAGGGTTGAGAACCGTATTAAGTTCAAAGCCTTGAACTACATGTTCAAAATCAAAACAGTTGTGGCCTCTCAGTCTCTGCAGTCTCTAGTTAGTCCCTATGTGCCACCTCGTTGCCTTCGCTCATCTACCCAAGGGAAATTCATTGTGCCTAGAGTCAAACTTTCCCAGATGGGTGGACGATCGTTTGCATACCTCGTCCCTCCCTATGAAACTCCCTCCCCACCCCAATTCGAAATGAAACGGTGTATGTCCAATTCCGCAAATCCTTAAAAACCTGGCTTTTTAACCAATAATCATTAAGCTGCTATTCATTCCTCAATCTGGCCGGCGCCGGGAAACCCTTTTTGGGTAGCTGTTGCGCCTTACAAATTAAATGAATAATAATAATAATAATAATAATGTGCGGGAAGCTTGCACTGCGGCTGAGCTGTAGTGATTTATGTGCAGGAACCTGGCACTGCGGCTGAGCTGTAGTGATTTATGTGCAGGAAGCTTGTAGTACTACTGAGCTGTAGTGCTTTATGTGCGGGAAGCTGCATTGAATGTGCATTTGCAAAACATGATGATGAGAGGAATTCCCGGAGCTAGAATAACTGTGCACCATGGAATTTAGGTTGTCATTAGGCGCAACATGGAGTGAACTGACATGCAGTTGAAAGTGTCAGGGTGAGGGGCAATGAGTAACACCAAGTGCAACTTGGTTAGGAAGTGAATTTGGCTCTGGTGAAAACTGCAGCAGTACATAGAGATATTAACCTCCAGTGCTCTTAAGAGAGCAGTTCGCTTGTCAGCAAGTCATGTAAATCGCATCTATGCAGCAGAGTAATAGAAAAGAGAGCAGGCAAGATGGCATAGCTTCAATGTAACCACCAAAAGCAGGCTTCTCGTTGCAAAACTACAGACATGCTGGCGAGGGGTCAGAAACGTGCATCAGCATTGCTGCCAACAACAGGGTGCAAACTGGCAAGAAAGGCAGGAATGAGTGAGCATAGCGGGAAACTGCATCCAGTGGTACCAAATATACGCTGAGTAAAGAAAATCCCAAAAGTAGCAGTCTCCGCACCAGTACAGCTACAACAAGCAGGCTAGAGAGACTAGTAGAGGTTACTCAGAACCAATACCTTCAGCATATGTACGATCATTCTGGTGTGCGTTATCAATGCATATAGGTTGCTACAAATATTCCCTTATTGGCTACGAACAGTCCTATTACACACAAGCAGAAGAACAGTAGTTATCCTTATTGTGAAAATAATTCTCACATAGCTGCTCAGTGTTCAACCCTAGTGTGAGGGTCTCTGGTTCCCTTCCCACTACGCAGGAGCATTCCACTGGCAGGGTCTCTAAGCCCCCTCACCCACATAAGGTGGGCTACGGAGTCTGGGAATTTAATACTGCAGAGCTGGAAACACGCGCTGAAGTTTATACTTCCAAGGGATTCTGAGCTCTGAAGAGGCGCTTTGGGCATGCGCAGAAGAGCATTGATTGAGCAGCTTGCTCGAGTCAGACTGACCCAAGAGGATAGTCGCCAATGTAAAGATCCAATTTCCAGTCAATTTGATGAAGATCAAATAGCTTTATTTGAGAATCAAGGCAGATACCTCCAGCACAGCTTCACAGCTCAAAGATCAACTCCTATAATGAAAGGCTAACATTCTATCCTAGCAACATAGCTAACATTCTAATGATGACATGCAGATGCATTCAACTCTACACATAGGCTTCAGGGCACTCACTCAAGTACACATTAATTGACTATGACAGACTATCCTAAGACAACTAGCCCCATTTGTAAGCTTTTGTGTGCTGCAGCAGCATGGTGACGTCCCATATCAATAAAACAAATAATTTTAAAGAAACACACAATGGAGATACTCACACAAGTACTGTCTCACTCTTCTCTGCACCATTCCCGGTGAGAGGATGGCTGGCTTCCGGGCAACTCCAGCAAGTTTACAGTTTAACATTAATGAGGGTATGCGGTGAACTGCTTAGTCAAAAATTAAAGGAGGCTGTTATAATGAAGCAAGTCAGCAGGGGTTCGTTGAATGAAGCTTTATTGTGACAGCCCCATACACGTCGCACAAGTTACTACTTGTGTAACGATATATCTGTAAGAGACATTAGTTAGTGATAGATTCCTTACCTTAAAATATCGTCAACCTCGAGGGGGAGGGAAACTCTGAGCAAAATACCCACTCCTCTAGAACTAGTTGTAAATCCAGAATGGGCAGCAAGACGATAACCCCGTCTATTAAGAGCGTGACAAGTATTTCCTATCAAGTGTGTCTCCTGTAGCAAAACGACATCAGGCGAAAGGCGCCGCAGCAGCTGCATAACCACCCCTCTCTTTATACGATCCCCCAACCCATTCACATTCCAGCATAATACCCTCAACCCCCTACCCCCCATTCAGATCCACAATGAACTCCCATCGCAAAACGAGCATCACACCAATGTCAGAGTTAATGAAAGTGCCTTGCCTTGAAAAAGAAAAAACAAACAATCCCAGAACATAACCCCCCCCTCCCCCAAAGTTCCCCAACACAACTACCCCCCACCCTGCACCCCTGCACCGACTCGAAAGCTACCCCAATTTGCAGCGTGCCTGTCGCCCTGACAATTACAAACAAAGAACTAATCTACACAAAGAAGACCCCAGAGGAGGAAAGGGGTCCCGCCATCCTCGCTACCTCCCAAGTACGAATGGAATGATCAAGGAAGTTAGTAAGCCTCAGCTGGATACATTGAACGGTGTTCCGGACACAGGCACCATAATCATTCTTGGTCCATCAGTCCCCCCCCTCAGCACCACCAGCACGGCAAGCCGGCAAAGTGTCCAACCAGTCACTCGCTTCCTCAGGTCTGACAAAGAAGAATGTGCGATTGTCATATTCAAGACGCAGGCGAGCCGGGAATAACATAGCGTATTTTAGGTCCATGTCTCTTAGTCGCCGTTTCACCCCTTGAAATCCCATTCGTTGTTTCTGGACCGATTGGGAAAAGTCTGGATAGAAGTTCACAGCAGCGTTCTCGAACTGCGTAGGGCCGCTTGTCCGTGCCGCCTGCAGAATGGCGTCGCGATCTCTGAAGTTGAAAATCCGAGCAATAATTGGACGGGGGGGGGGGGGGTTAAACCGGGCTACGCCTGTCCCCCTGGCACTCTGTGCGCACGTTCGATGGCAAATAACTTACTCAGGCCCTTGGGTGCAAGATGATTAAGAATGAGGTCCTCCACTCGAAAATCTGTGGCGAGTGAACTAGAATCTTCCGGGACCCCAATAATACGCACGTTGTTGCGCCGTGCACGGCCTTCAAAATCCTCCAAGCGACAAGCAAAAAAGTCATTAGCAGATCTAAGGTTGCGCACTTCTGTTTGTAAGTCGGACACATCCGTGGTTAGGCTGGACGTCTTTAGGTCCAATGACTTCACCTTCTCGTTCGTCTTGGCCAAATCAGCTCAAATGAGGTTGACATCAATAGCCACCGTGTCCAACTTCAGAGCCAGGGCTTCATACTGTTGGCCAATGGAAGACTGAATACCAGCAATGGCGCCCATCACATCTTGTAGCGTTAATTCCGCCAATGCAGCAGGATCGTCGACAGCCTCTTCCCGGGCCTTAGGTGCGCCTCCAGGGGATCTTTTAGAAAGTGTGTAGCGTTCGATGACATTCGTCTGGGTTGAACCTCCACGGAGAGTGGTCTTGACTTTCCGTTTTTCACCCTCGGGCTTGCCCGTCATGGCGAGCCGGGTGCCCCGGAAGGAGGCTTGGGATCTGGTCCAAATGGCTCCTTAAAATTCACACACAAGAATACAGGAGGCAAAGTTGGGCCAAGTTGAGTCCACAGCCAAACAGTCTCTAGCTCTAAGCTCGATGAGCTGGCAGCAGAGCTCGTCCGATCAACAGACACACCACAGATGGGAGACAGTGCGCTGGAGAAACGAAACCGAAAGTGAAGTGAGGCTGTGGTCAGATCCCCTCAAGCCGTTGTTGTTAAATTACGACCTGGGCACTGCTACAACTCAAGGTCCAGGCTGTGCCATGGAGAAGGCCCCAAATTTCAAGACGACAAAGCTCGGAGACCCTGTCTCCGATTCCGACCCAAAAACGAATAGTTTTCTTACCTGTCGGTGTAGTTTTGCAGCTTGAAGATCTTTCTGGATTCACTATGCTGTGCATTATTCCGCGGTCTTGTGGTTGGGTCCGGATTCGTAGTCTTTTCTTTTTTTTTTTTTTTTGTAGCCCAGGTGGGCGTCGGCGTCACACCTCCTTGGGTGCATTTCCGGTGACGTCGGCATGCTTCCTGCGGAAGCTCCCACTCTTGGGCGCCATCTTCGGGTTCTTTTTTTCCGTGTTTCTCTTTCTTTCGTTTCCGAAGTAGGTGATATTTTACCGCTTTGTACTTATAAGTCCTTTTTTTTTTTTTTTTGTATATCCACCTCTTCTCTCTCCAGCCTCATCTTTCTGGCGGAGGTGGGTGGGTTCGCTAGTGAATCCAGAAAGATCTTCAAACTGCAAAACTACACCGACAGGTAAGAAAACTATTCGTTTTGCAGCGTGAATCTTTCTGGATTCACTATGCTGTGCATAGATTTTGTAGCGGTTTCTCATCTCTGTGGCGGCTGGGTGGAAGATGAGCGTTGGTTATTGAATATGTGCTGGAGCACCTTTTGTCCGACTTGTGCTTCCTTGTTCATCTGTATATCCACACAGTAGTGCTTTGTGAACGTATGCACCGAAGCCCATGTTGCCCCAGGCATATGTCCTGTATGGGTGTGTTAGCCAGGAAAGCTATTGTAGCACCCTTTTTCCTAGTGGAGTGGGTACGTGTCCCCTCTGCTAGCTCTTGTCCTGCACGTTTGTGGCAGAGTTGAATTGTCTGTGCGATCCATCGTGCAATAGTCTTTTTGGTTACTGCCTTTCCCATGAAACTGTTGGCGAATGACACAAAGAACTGTTTTGTTTTCCTGTGTCCCTTCGTCCTCTCAATGTAGTGCATGACTGCCCTTCTGGCGTCCAGGGTGTGCAGAGCTCGCTCTGCGCTAGTTGTTGGTTTTTGGAAAAAACTCGGTATCTGTATAGACTGGTTCATGTGGAATTTGGATACCACCTTCGGCATGAAGTCCTCATCACAACCCTAGCATTGTGTATTTGTATGTAGGGTTCTTGTAGCGTCAGCGCCTGAAGCTCCCTTACTCTGCGTAAGGACGTTATTGCAACCAGGAAAGCTGTTTTCATAGTTAGCATCTTTAGGGAGGCCTTGTGAAGTGGTTCAAAGGGCTCTTTCATGAGTTCCGCTAGGACTATGTTCAAGTTCCATGCAGGTGGCGGCACCCGCTTGGGTGGTGCGATCCTTTTCGCTCCTTCTAGGAATCTCTTCACCACCTGTGATGTGAAGAAACTCCTGCACGTTTCTCCCCTTGTGTAGGCGACTATCGCTGCCAAGTGAATTCTTAACGAGGATGAGCTAAGGTTCTTCTCCAGCAAGTGTGTCAGGTACTTTAGCACTGTGGAGTCCTTCTTCATTTTAGTGTGAAGTCTTTCTTTTCTGCACCACATCGTGAATCTTTTCCATTTCGCAACGTAGCACTTCCGAGTGCTGGGCCTCCGTGCCTCCCGAAGGACCCTCAGGGTGCTTTCTGGCATTCTCAAATGTGCGAACTCTATGTCCTCATGAGCCACGCTACTAGGCTCATGCTCTCTGGCTCTGGATGTAGCACCTCTCCGTTCTGCATGGAGAGTAGGTCTTTCCTCTTGCCGAATCTGTGGGGTGCACACTGTCATCTCCATGATCTGCGAGTACCATGTCTGTCTGGCCCACTGTGGCGCAACCAGTATCAGGGTCATGTTGCTCGCTCTGCACTTGCTCAGCACTCTGTGCATCAGTGGTATCGGGGGAAAGGCGTAAGCAAATGTCCCGGACCAATCTATCCATAGGGCATTCCCCAGTGACCCCTCCTCGGGCTGTCTGGATGCGAAGTTTCGGCATTTTGCATTTCGGCGTGTGGCAAACAGGTCCACTGATGGTGTTCCCCATCTGTCGAACAGCCACCTTGTCTCTTGAGCATTGAGCTCCCACTCGTGGGATGCAGATGTCTGTATGCTGAGCCAATCTGCTTGTATGTTTTCCTTCCCTGGTAGGTGTATGGCTAGCAGGTTTATCTTGAGAGGGATGGCCCATCTCCATATCTCCTGCGCCAGCGTTGAAAGCGGGGCTGACTGTGTGCCCCCCTGCTTGTTGATGTAGAACATCGCGGTCGTGTTGTCTGTTTGTAGCAACACCTTGTGCTTGTACAGTCTTGTTTGGAAAGCTTTCAGTGCCAGGAAGATTGTCTTCAATTCTAGGTAATTGATGTGCTTTGTCGCATCTGCTGGCGTCCACAGTCCCCTCACCTTGAGCTCCTCCATGTGAGCGCCCCATCCCTTCAGGGATGCGTCTGTGGTGATGGTCACTGTTGGCGTTGGGGGCGTTAGAGGCTTCCCCCTTGTTATGTTCTCCATGGTCCACCATGTCATCTCCTTCTGCAGTGCGTGCGTTACAACCACTAGATCCTCCCAACTGCCTGTAGCTTGTGACCATTGCTCCTGTAGCCATTCTTGAATGGGTCTCATGTGGAGACGTACATTCGGTACAAGGTGGATGCATGATGCCATCATCCCCATGATCTTGCTCGCAGTCCTCACTGTCCGAGCTTGTCCCTTCCGGTAGAGGCGAGTTTCCTTCACCAGCGCCCTCGCCCTCTTCTCGCTGGGGAACACCTTGCCCTGTAAGGTGTTGATCTGTGCTCCCAGGAAGATCTTCACTTGTTCCGGCTGCATTGATGATTTCTTCCAATGGATGGAGAACCCCAGGCTTATGAGCGTGCTCGTCACCGTGTGTGCGTGCTGCTTGCATTTCTGGTATGAGTTTGCTTTCACCAGCCAGACGTCCAGGTAGGGGTATACGTGTATTCCCTGCCTTGGTAGGTGTGCTGCGACTGCTGCGAGGCACTTTGTGAAGACCCTTGGTGCTGATTTTAGCCCGAAGGCTAGTGTTGTGAACTGGTAGTGGCTTTCTCCGATGGTAAACCTGAGCATATGCTTGTGCTTTCTGTTTATTGGGATGTGCAGGTAGGCGTCCTTGAGGTCTATCGAGACCATGAAGTCGCCGATCTGCAATTGCGGGAGCACCTCTTGCAGGGAGGTCATTTTGAATTTTTGCGTTCCTATGAATTTGTTCAGGAACCTTAGGTCCAGAATGGGTCTCATGGTCTCGTCTACTTTTGGTACCAGGAAGTACATTGAGTATATTCCTGTGTTTCTTTCCTTGAAGGGTACCCGTTCTATGGCCTGCTTCCGCAGGAGTTCCTTTGCTTCTTCCTGAAGACACTCTAGCTGCTTGCTTGCTAGTGGTTTTCTGCTTATTGGCCTCCCCTCCAACTCTATGCAGTATCCGAATTGGATGATGTTGAGGATCCATTTGTCTGATGTGATTCCTCTCCATTCTTGGAGGTAAAATCTTAATCTTCCTCCCACTGGTGTTATGTGGTCGTAGATGTGTAGCTTGTCTTGACCCCTCTGTACGTGCTGCCCCCTGGGATCTTTTCTGTGGGTGGGCACACAGAGTTTTTTGAAGTCACTTAGAGGCGGGCTGCTGTCCCCCTCTTCTATTCTGTCCACGTCCATTTCCTCTCCCTCGAAAGGACTGGCCTCTTTGTTGGTATTGCCAGGACTGCTTCTGCTGACCCTGCGAGTCTGCCTGGTGCGTTTGTTGGAAAGCCTGGTGTGATGTACCTGGCTGGTTTCCACCTCTCCCGCCAGGCCTCCGTGACGGGGTGCCCCTTTTGTTGCCTCTGAACTGCAATGCTCCCATGGACCTTGCTGTTTCGTTATCCTTTTTTAGTTGGCTGAGCATCTCATCAACTGTTGTTCCGAAAAGCGTGTCGCCGTTGAACGGTGTGTTCAGGATGCTGTGTTGCACCTCGGGTTTGAAACCTGAAATCCTGAGCCAGGCGTGTCTTCTTTCAGTGACACCCATCATCATGAGCCTGCTGAAGGTGTCTGCTCCATCCAGGGCCGTCTTAAGGCAAGATTTTGCCGCGTTCTTCCCTTGTTCAACCAGCTTTTCGGACTTCTGTCTGGCATCCTGGGGCAGGTCCTTCACCAACTGCCCGAGCTCCTCCATGATCTGGTACATGTGCCTGTTTATCAGGGCGTTGGAATTAGCCATGCGCCAGTGGGTCGCGGCGTTCCGTTCGATCCTTCTGCCCACCAGATCCATCCTCTTGCTCTCCTTATCCGGTGGTGGTCCAGAAGTAGTGGGAACGTTAGCCCTCTTCCTTGCTGTGGCCATGATAATGGAGTCTGCCGCGACCGTTCCCTGAATGTAGGGTGGGTTTTTTAGGAATGTTTGTATTTCTTTTCTGTTCTGGGAGTTACTGCCTTGCATGTTGCGGGCTCCCTGAATGCTTCCTTCCCTTGAGCCAAGACGCTGTCGAGCATTGGCAGATACTGGCTCCTTGTTTGTGTGGGGAGCAATGTCTCTAGAAGGAAGTCTGCTTTCTGCTTCTCTTCGTCGAGCTTGAGTTTGAATGCCGCTGCGGCAGACCGTATCACCGAGTTGTAGGCCCCGATGTCGTCCGGCGGCGAGGGCCTCGAGGGATATGTGTCGACCGCCTCCTCCGGGCTGTCGGTGTCGACATCTTGGTAATCCACCTCCTGTAAGTCAGAGGGGGCCGACTCTGCGTCCGTCCTGCTGTCCTCTTCCTCCCCATAGTTGTAACTATCGTAGGGATTCTCGTCCTCTTCCGGGTCGTCGACCACCTCGACGTCCGGGTCCTGTTCCTCGGCGACCTCGTCTTCCTCCTCGACCACCTCCACCACTGGTGGCTTGGTCTTGTGTGGGATCGTGAAGGTTTTCATCTTCGCGTTGAATTCTTTCTTCCGCTGCAAGATGTTTTCCATTTCGGCCTCGAGGCGCCTTCTCTTTTACACCATCTCGGCCGCGTGTTCCGCGTCGGATGGTTCGGCCGCTCTTTTCGGCGGTTGGCTCGGCGCCGTGCTTTTCGGAGCCGAAGTTTTCGACGTCGAACCGGATTTTGGGTCTCTGGTCGGCGTTGGTAGTTTAGGGTCCTTCTCCCTCGGCGTCGATCGATCCTTTTCGGGGACGATTTTTGACGACTTCTGCTGTTCAACAGCTCTCGGCGCCGGGGACTCCTTCTCAGAGGGTCTGCTGGGCCTGTGAGTAGTCGCGGGCGCCAGGTGTTTTGGCGTCGGCGCTTTCGGGGCCTTGCCCTCGTTTTTTCGAGACTCAGAGTCTCTCGGGTTCTTGGGGGCCGGAGAGTCTCCTACCTTATCAGACGTCTTCGTGTAATCGGTCTCTACAACCGTGTAGCTGTCGTCTTTGGCGGCAGCGTTGTCCTCTTCCTCGGAAGACATCCCCAGATCATAGAGGGACGGAGTCGGGGCCTTCCCCTGCAGGGTGGCGTGCGCTACCCTCTGTCTCTCTCTCTCACACGAAGGGTCTTCGGGGCGAAGGCGGAGCAGGCGTTGCAGTCCTCGCTTTCGTGATTTACCGGTAGACAAAGGTTGCATACCTGGTGCTGGTCCTTCTGCGCGTACTTGTGGTGGCAATTACGGCAGAACTTGAACGGCGTGTTGTCCATCATCGAGCACTCAGGGCCTCCCTGGTCGCGTGTTCGATGAAGTCTCCTGGAGTCTTCAGATGCCTTTTCTTGCAATTTCTGTATTTTTCTTTCTTCTTTCTCCAAAAATGTCTGGAGCCCAAACGGGAACAATCCAGACCCGACCGCGGAAAAAAAGAATCTAAAGATGGCGCCCAAGAGTGGGAGCTTCCGCAGGAAGCATGCCGACGTCACCGGAAACGCACCCAAGGAGGTGTGACGCCGACGCCCACCTGGGCTACACAAAAAAAAAAAAAAAAGAAAAGACTACGAATCCGGACCCAACCACAAGACCGCGGAATAATGCACAGCATAGTGAATCCAGAAAGATTCACGCTGCAAAACCTGCTAGTACATCGCCGGGTTGTGTCTTCAATGACCTTCCGTCAAATCAGGATATCATCCAGGATAAATGCGGGAGGCAGCGAGGGTCCTCGGGAGCCCTGTGCTCACGCGGCCATCTCGGATGCGCGTGTAGCTCCTCCTCTACTCTATATTTCTTAATTGGTGTAGGTTTTTTTTTGTGGTGTGATTTCACTGTGCTACTGTTGGAAGTGTTGCACAATACTTTGGACATTGCCTCTAAGTTAAGCCTTACTGGTCTGTGCCAAGCAGCCAGAGTGTTGAGCACAAGTTAATTTGGGGGTTTGCTTGTGACTTCACGCTAACAAGGATTGTGGCTGCTGCTTAATCGGGGCTCACACTCCAGTCAAACAACCACCCAATTTCTTACACTATTTTTTACATGCCTCATTTAGAGTAAATTAGAGACAGGTAAGGTAGAACTGCAAACAAAAATGTCGGCAAGCAGATAATGTCTCTTGACATCAGAAAATAGAAAACAAATAAAGAGGTAGTAAAGTACATAGAGGTCCAGTTCCATGGTGGATGAAAAGTGACTTCTTTAAGGAGAAGCAGGGCATATATATGGTGGAATTAGGAACTGGCCTGCTGTATTATAATGCAAATGCACTTTTGACAGCATTAAATTTACTCTCAGAGATCAGAATGAGACCACATCAATTGTGGGACCATTGATCTGCAATAATATTGTGTTGTGATTCCACAAACCATTAATGAATTTTGTGTTATTCAAGAGAGAATTGAACCCATGCAGCATATGATGAGAATAGCGTCTGAGACATTGCACTTGAAATCGATGACTGACTGATACCACAGCATTGGGAAAACCTAACAAACCCGTTTTCAAGGATTTGTGTACTTCTGCTCCTGTAAGGAAAGGGCAAGGTTAGTAGTGGATATTTCATCTTCAGGAAACACAAAAACGTCTGTAAGTGCACAGATATATAGCTGGGTTCTTGTTGCAGTATCCCCCCCCCCACACTTTTTTTCTGGTATTTGATGCAACTATGACTAAAGCGTTCTGGGTTCCAGCTAACCAGATCCTCCGTACCAGAGCTCTTACCCTACAAATGTTCAGTTGTATCCCCAATTGGCAAAACGAAGTTTCTTACCTGTCGGTGTAGTTTTGCAGCTTGAAGATCTTTCTGGATTCACTATGCTGTGCATTATTCCGGGGTCTAGTGGTTGGGTCCGGAATCGTGGTCTTTTCTCTCTTTTTTTTTTGTAGCCCAGGTGGGCGTCGACGTCCCACCCTTTGGTGTACTTTCTGCGACGTCGGCATGCTTCCTGCGGAAGCTCCCACCTTTGGGCGCCATCTTCAGATTCTTTTTTACTTGTTTTTGTTTCATGTTCGGTAATCTTTTTTGAATGTTTTGAAGTTCTTCCTTAAGTAAATGAATTTCCACCTTGTCTCTTAAGGTGTCTGTTTGTATATTTTTCTTGTAGTTCCACCTTCCTCTGCTTCATCTTTCTGGCGGAGATGGGTGGGTTCGCTAGTGAATCCAGAAAGATCTTCACGGTGCAAAACTACACCGACAGGTAAGAAACTATTCGTTTTGCAGCGTGAATCTTTCTGGATTCACTATGCTGTGCATAGACTTTGTAGCGGTTTGTTATGTTTGTGGCAGTTGGTTGGAAGACGCGCGCTGGTTGTTGAATATATGTTGAAGCACTTTCAGTCCTACTTGTGCTTCCTTGTTCATTTGTATATCCACGCAGTAGTGCTTAGTGAACGTGTGCAATGAAGCCCATGTTGCCGCCAGGCATATGTCTTGAATGGGTGTGTTAGCCAGGAAGGCTATTGTTGCTCCCTTTTTCCTGGTAGAGTGGGCTTGTGCCCCCTCTGTTAGCTCTTGCCCTGCCTATTTGTGGCAGAATTGTATAGTTTGTGGGATCCATCGTGCGACTGTGTCCTTTGTTACTGGTCTTCCCAGGAAACTGATTGCGAAGGACACAAAGAACTGCTTTGTTTTTCTGTGCTCCTTCGTTCTTTCCATGTAATGCATTACTGCCCTTCTAGCGTCCAGAGTGTGCAGTTTCCTCGCTGCGCTTCTGCATGGTTTCTGAAAGAAGCTCGGTTTTTGTATTGTTTGGTTCATGTGAAACCTTGACACTACCTTTGGCATAAAGTGTGGGTCCGTTCTCATTACCACCTTGTCATTGTGTATTTGGATGTAGGGTTCTTGTAGCGCCAGCGCTTGTAGCTCGCTTACCCTGTGCAGCGAGGTTATTGCCACCAGAAAGGCTGTCTTCATTGTGAGCATTTATAGTGAGGCCTTATGAATGGGTTCAAAGGGCGCTTTCATAAGGTCTGTTAGGACTAAGTTAAGGTTCCATGCCGGTGGCGGCATCCTCTTAGGTGGTGCGATCCTTTTTGCCCCTTCCAGGAATCTCAACTATTTGTGATGTAAAGAAGCTCTTTCCTGTCTCCCCTGTGTAGGCTACTATGTAAATGTACAGGAATTTATATAGCGCAAATCACCAAGCGGTTTCTAAGCGCTTGCTTAGGGAACCCGTCCTGGTATTCCCCTGTGAGATAACCCCGGCAGGGTATTCGCAAGGTGAAAGCCAGGCATCCCGCCACGAGGGGCCGTTGTGGAGATTAAGCAAGCTATTGCCCAGAGTCGCAGAGTGTGAACCCGTGAATCGAGTAGGCACCGGAGCGAGAATTGTCGAGTCCATGGACATTTTAGGACTCAAGACCCCGCCAAGCCGGGAATTGAACCCTGGTCCCGGGCTGACCTCTGCTTCCAGGTCTGCCTCCTCTAACCAGTGAGCCACACTTCTCCACTGCTACTATTGCTGCTAGGTGTACTCTTAGCGAGGATGAACTTAGTTTTGCTTTCAGCAGTTGTGTTAGGTATTTTAGCACCGTTGATTCCATTGTCATTTTCTTGTGTAGCTTTTCCTTGCTGCACCATTGTGTGAACCTTTTCCATTTTTCCACATAGCTCCTTTGTGTGGTAGGTCTCCTTGTCTCTCGTAGCACCCGCAGGGTGCTCTCCGGTAGTCTTAGGTGTGCAAACTCTATATCTTCAGGAACTATGCAGCTAGGCTGAGTCTCTCTGGCTCTGGGTGTAGTACTTCTCCGTTTTGCATGGAGAGTAAGTCCTTTCTTTTCCCGAACTTGTGGGGTGGTCCCTGTGCCATTTCTATTATTTGTGAGTTCCAGGTCTGCCTCGGCAACTGTGGTGCCACCAGGATCAGTGTCATGTTGCTGGGTACCTTGTGTACAGGTGGTATCGAGGAAAAAGTGTAGGCAAATGTTTTTGACCAGCTTATCCATAGGGCATTCCCCTGGGATTGTTCCTCTGGTTGCTTGGATGCGAAGGGTCGGCATTTCGCATTCTAGTATGTTGCAAATAGGTCTATTGTTGGTGTTCCCCACCTCCTGAATAGCCTTTGCATTTCCTGTGCATTGAGCTCCCACTCGTGGGATGCTGATGTCTGTCTGCAGAGCCTGTCTGCTTCCACATTGTCCTTTCCTGGTAGGTTTATGGCTAGTAGGTCTATTTTGAGTGGAATGGCCCATCTCCATAGTTCCTGCGCTAGGTTGGATAGTGCGACTGATTGTGTTCCTCCCTATTTGTTGATGTAGTACATCCTTGTTGTGTTGTCTGTATCAACACTCTCTGGTAGTACAGTTGTTTCTGGAAGGCCTTCGGGGCGAGGAGCACGGTCTTTAGTTTCAGGTAGTTCATGGGTCTGATCGCATCTGCTGGCGTGCACACACCCCCTCACCTTGAGCTTGTTCATGTGTGCTCCCCATCCCATCTGGGGTGAGTCTGGGGGTGATGGTCACCGTTGGGGTTGGTGGTGTTAAAGGCTTCCCCTTTGTTATGTTCTCCTTGTTCCATTACGTTATCTCCTCCTGCACTGCGTGCGTCACAACCACTAGATCTTCCCAACTTCCTGTAGCTTGTGACCGTTGTTGTTGCAGCCATCCCTGGAATGGTCTCATGTGGAGCCGTATATTGGGGACCAGGTGTATGCAGGATGCCATCATCCCCATGATCTTGCTCGCTGTCCTCACCTTTTGGTAGTGGCGGGTCTCCTTTAGCAGGGCAAGTCTTCTCTTGTCGCTGGGCAACACCTTGCTCTGTATGGTGTTGATCTGTGCGCCTAGGAAGATCTTCACTTGCTCTGGTTCCATTGAGGATTTCCCCCCAGTGTATGGAGAATCCCAGGTCAGTCAGCGTTTCTGTGATTCGCCATGCGTGTTCCTTGCATATCCTGTGGGAACTTGCTTTTATTAGCAAGTCGTCGATGTAAGGGTATACGTGAATCCCTTCCCTCCGTAGGTGCGCTGCCACGGCAGCGAGACATTTGGTGAAGACCCTTGGTGTGGATTTTAGTCCGAAGGTTAGGGCTGTGAACTGGTAAGTGTGCTTTGTTGATAGTAAATCTTAGATGTTTGTGCTGCCTGTTCACTGGAACCTGTAGGTAGGCATCTTTGAGGTCTCTGGTGGACAGGAAGTCTCCGTCCCTAATCTGAGGAATGACCTCTTGTAGGGACGTCATTTTGAATTTTTGTCTTTTTATGTATTGGTTTAGGAACCTTAGATCCAGGATCGGTCTTAGCGTTTTGTCCACTTTTGTTACTAGGAAATAGTTTGAGTACACCCCCTTGTTCCTATCTCTGAATGGTACTGGTTCGATGGCCTCCTTTTGGAAGAGTTCTTGTGTTTCCTCTAGGAGTAGCACTAGTTCTTTTGCTGAGTGCGCCTTTCTTTTTGGTTTTCTGTTTGGTGGCTTCTTTTCCAGTTCTAAGCAGTATTCGAACTGTATGATGTTGAGTATCCATTTGTCTGTAGTTATTTTCTTCCATTCCTGGAAGAAATGTTTTAGCCTGACTCCTACTGTGTTACATGTTCATTGATGTTTAGTCCGTGTAACCCTCTTTTGTTGACCTTGTTGTGCCCCACCCTTGAAGGTGTCGTGTGGGTGGGCACGCTTGGTTTGACGGAGTCACTTTGAGATGGGTTGCTGGCCCCCTCTTCTTGTTTGCCCTCGTGCATTCGTCCTACCGCGAAAGGACTGGCCTCGAGGTTGGTACTGCCAGGTTTGTTTTTGCTGGCCCTGCTGAGCTTGATTGTCGCTCTGGTAGGACTGCTGGAATGTCTGATATGACCTTCCCGGCTGGTTTCCCCCTCTTCTGTTTGGTCTCCGTGCCGGGGTACCCCTTCTCATTCCTCTGAATTACAAGGCCCCCATGGACCTTGCAGTCTCATTTTCTTTTTCGAGCTGGGTGAGTTTCTTATCCACCGGTGCCCCGAACAGGGTTTCTCCATTGAAGGGTGTGCTCAGAATGTTGTTTTGTACTTCCGGCTTGAAGCCTGAGATTCTCAGCCAGGCCAGCCTTCTTTCTGTGACCCCAATCAGCATGAGCCGGCTGGATGTGACAGCCCCATCCAAAGCTTATTTTAGGCATGAATTTGCTATATTCTTGCCTTCCTCCACCAGGTGTGATGCTCTTTGTTGGTATTGCTCAGGGAGGTGTTTGAGCAGCTGTCCGACCTCGTCCCGGTGTTGGCATGAGTGTCTGTTTAGTAGGGCATTAGAGTTTGCAATGCGCCAGTGTACTGCTGCATTCCTCTCCATCTTCCTTTGAGTGAGGTCCATCCTCCTGCTTTCTTTGTCTGGTGGTGGGCCTGAGGTTGTTGGAACGTTTGCCCTCTTCCTGGCTGTTACCGCAATAATGGAGTTAGCTGTGACGGATCCCTGGATGTAGGGAGGATCTTTAGAGGAGTGTTTGTATTTCTTCTCTGTCCTAGGTGTGACAGACCTGCAGGTCGCTGCGTCTTTGAATGCCTCCCTTCCCTGGTCCAGGACACTTTGAAGCATGGGGAGGAATTGACTCCTTGTTTGAGTGGGGAGCAGGGTCTCTAAGAGGAAGCAGGCCTTTGGTTTTTCTTCCTCCAGTTTGACTCCATAAGCTGTTACCGCGTTCTTGACGACCATGTTGTATACCCCAAAGTCATCTGGAGGCGAAGGCCTCGAAGGGTACGATTCCACGGCCTCTTCTGAGCTTTCGGTGTCGAGGTCCTGCCAATCCAGGTCCTGTGCCATCGAGAATGCCGAGCTGAAACTCGTCCGCTGGTCTTCCTCGCCTTCCTCATCGTAGTATAGGCCCTCTTCCTCTTGGTGTTCCTGGGGCTCTGGAGTTTTCGGCGCCCCTTCGGCATCGAACTCCTCTTCTTCTTCGATTTCGACGATCGTCGACGGTGGTTTCGACGGAATCGTGAACCTTTTCGTCGCACTCTCTTTTCCTTTGCAGGGTGTTATTCATTTCAGCCTCGAGCCTTCTCTTTTTTCTTTCCATTTCGGCGGCCTGTTCGGCGTCGAGTGTTTCGGCCGATCTCTTCTACGTAGTCGTCGAAGTAGCCTTTGGATCCTTTTCCTTCGGAGTCGAGCGGTCCTTTTCGGAAACGTGCTTCGACGACCTTGGCTTTTCGCCTGTTTTCGCCGACTGGGAGTCCTTTTCTAAGGATCCGCTGGGCTGTTTGTCCCTGGATGCACCTGCGGCCGTCGAGATTTTTGGCGCCAGTGCTCCTTTTTTGGACTTAGACTCGAGAGTCTGTTGAGGATTTAGGGGTCAACGTGTCTCCTACCTCTTTTGATGTTTTCTTATCAGTCTCTACGACCATGTAGTCATCTGGTCCCTCGGCGATGTTGTCCTCTTCGTCGCTGGAGAGGCCCAGGTTCCAAATCTACGGAGGTTGGCTCTTCTCGGTCTCTCTCTAACCCTGAGAGTCTTCGGGGTGAAGACGGAACAGGCGTTGCAATCCTTGCTCTCGTGGTCGACCGGTAGGCAGAGGTTGCAAACCGGGTGCTGGTCCTTCTGCGCATATTTGTGGTGGCAGTTACGGCAGAATTTAAAGGGTGTTTTGTCCATTCCTGCGCTCAGGAGGCCCCCTGTGTGTGCATTCTCCGCCAGACGTCGAAATTCTCGAAGTTCTCCTCCTCCTTCGTCGTCCCAGCTCAGTGATCTTGTTTCTCGATGTCTTCTCCAATCTTTTTCGTGTAGAAATCGGTCTTTTCTCTCTTCTTTCCTCCAAAAACTCTGGAGCTTCTTGGTGACGATCTAGACCCAACTGCAGACAAAAAAAAATCTGAAGATGGCGCCCAAAGGTGGGAGCTTCCACAGGAAGCATGCCGACGTCACAGGAAGTACTCCAAAGGGTGGGACGTCGACGCCCACCTGGGCTACAAAAAAAAAAAGAAGACTACGATTCCGGACCCAACCACTAGACCGCGGAATAATGCACAGCATAGTGAATCCAGAAAGATTCACGCTGCAAAACCTGTCGTACCCAGTAAGTCTCTAGTAAATGGTAGCCCTGGTGCCTAAGGTACTAAAGAGGGTTCTTAAGGGCAGCAGCACAAAATGTGCCACTCTAGGGAACCCCTCACCAAGCACATGCTGGGCTGCTATAGCTTGGTGCAGACAAAAATGAAAACGTGACATGCCCGCATCCCTGTGTGCCATGTCCCATAATACTGCATGTAATATTTCTAAGTCACCCTAACAGCAGGCCTGACGGCCCTAAGGCAGGGTGCTGAACATTACATATGAGGACACACCTGAATGAGCAGATATGCCCCTGTGCTGGTCAGTCCTATTAATGCCAGTAAAAGTGACCAGGCAAGCCATTTTAAAACATCTGCTGGACACTGGTGAAAATATGTACCCCAGCTACATAATGGCTTCACTGACGATTGGGATATTTACTATCACAAATCTCATATTGATTAACCAACACTGATTGCAGTGATGGATTTACCAATACATGCACCCAGAGGGCACCTTTGAAAACCTACCTGGCTCTGGTGTGCTCTCTGACTGGTTTCTGCCAGCCTGCCACCCCGAGACACTGACCTGACCTCCCAGGGTGAAAGCCTCTGGTCTCAGAAGGACCAGAACAAAAGCCTGGCTGTGATGAGCGTTAAACACCCCCTCCCACAGGATGACCTGCTGATTAGCCTTCCTAGGCCAGCAAGCTTCAATGAGCTGCCACCTTTTAAATGTGAATCTGGCTCCCCTCGCAGGAGAGAAAGACAACAACCTTGTCCAGAGCCCCTTTGGCACCTGCACAGGCTGGAAATGTATCTAATCATGTAGCAATGCCACCCCCAGGCTAGTACCACCTCTAAGGTGGGCTAAACTGAGGTGGATACAATGTTTCAGAAGTAGCCATCTTTGCGATGACATACTTAGGAATTCTGTGACAGGGTAATGCTCACTTCCAACAAGAAGTGGTCATGTAGGGGGCGTAGTGACCGCAAGAGTTCAGTAGCCCACTGGCTAATACCCTACACTCCCCTAAATTTATTATTTAGGGGAACCCCGGGCACCAGAAGGGCAGATGCTGATGACCTGAAGAAGACTGGCAGCAAGAACAGAAGACCCAGCAACTGACTTGGCGATAAGCCTGCCAACTTCGCTTATTGTACCAAAAGTCAACTTGTCCTGCAGCTGATGAGTCTCCAAAGCCCGGGTGACCTGCCAGTCTCTAACCAGGAACCAAGATCTGCCGAGGGTTAGCAGAACTGTACCTTGCATTCAGCAGAAGGCAAAGAAAGACCAAGAGGACTCTGGCCCCGCCAAAACCTGATGCCGCCAAGCACCACTGATCCCAAGCCCCCCAACCTGTGTCAAAGTGGACGATCGCAGTCAGCATAGTCCCCAAGCTCTCAAGGTACTGAATCCACTTTGGCGTAATTCATTGTGAACTCCCAGACATCTCCTGTACTCTATGTTGAGCTACCCCCTCAACCGAGAGTGTTGCAAGATGGCAAAACCAGACACCACAAAGAACCTCTGCACCCAGACGGCCTGTCCCAAGAAGAGGACTAAAGGTGTCCCCAACATCTCAAGAACCAAAGCCGATCGCTGGTTTCACCGGACTGGTGTCCCAGTCCCCTACTGAAGCCTCTTCCTACCACGACCATTCTCTATTGGATAACATTGGGCACCCAACGCAGTTTTGCACCTCTGCACTCAGCCGCCCTAGAGCCGCTGGTGGTGTTCTGTTGGTGCTGCCTTGGACCTTGCCCACACTCACCTTAACTCCTGGAGAAGGGTCCCGTAAGTTGCTGACAAGAACCGGTAACAACATAAGATTATACTCCCATAGGCTAACATTGCAGAACTTAGAAATTGCACTGTGTCGACGTGTTGAACTGAAAAATATTCCTATTTAAAAAGGTTCTTACCTGAACGATTTTCTTCTGATGCTTAAATATATATGGAGATACGTTCCATTTTTATAAAATGGGCTAGATCTCCTTCTTAAGTCGTGTGTCTCACGTCTTGCACCACTCTGTGTTAAACCTAAGGCGGCTTGACCACACTACCCATAATAGAATACCTTGAGATTGCCATAACAAGCCCCCTGCCTGTTCATAAGGGAATACCTGGACTCTTACACAATATATATATCTTATTTTGATATATCATATAAAGAAAGATCCAGCTTCCTACACACAGTTATAGTACCATAGATGTCCTTTTCACCGTGCAGCTTTTGGGTGTTCTAGTAAAAACACATAATACTCGAGTGTCTCAATTTAAATCTTCTTTTTGGCTGCAACCTACCCAATTTCCCTCCCCTTTGTTTGTCACTCAGAAACTCCGTTTTTATACAATGGAGTCTGTACTGCCAAAAGGTGCGAGTCTGGCCCAGAGGAATCAGAGGCCAACAACACAAATATTTTCTAATGCTTATAGCTATAAAAAGGATGTCCAGAAATCCAAGCAATAGAGTCAGAATTTGAGAGAATCAACAGCCAAATGTAGACACCCAAAAAACACACTTCCAAGAGTTTGGAGACAAATGGAAACTACTCCACTGAACATGTTTCAGGAGGAAATCTAAAGCAAAACAGATAATGTCTTAACTTATGAATGGGTGCAGTTGAAAAGCAATCGTAATGCAAGATATATGAGGGAAAGGTGAAGGAGGGCATGCCAGAAGATTAAAATAACACCACTGAAGGAACACTTTAAATCGGTATACAAATGTTTCTTATTTTTTATCACCATGCAAGGAATCAAGCAACACACCAGGGTTTTATCATTTTTGAAAGCATGCAAGACACTGGCAAATGGGTAGGCAATAACCACCAAATTAACAGTACCCATAAAAGAAAATTAATTAGCTGTAATTTAGTTGGTTTATCGAATGTCTATTGGCAGGTGAAAGGCGAAACAGTTCACAAACCTGAGCTTGAAGCAATTTCAGTTGCCGGTCTTGTTCTGCAAGGAGTCTGTACGCATCCGGAGGTAATCCCATCATTCCATTTCCCAATACTGCAGGTAAAGCAGACTGCATACAAGCAGAATGAGCTGCACAAGATGCACTACAAGGGCCTGCCTGTGAAGAATGCATTCTCCTAGGTGAAATTAAATTAGTAGTAGCAAAACAGTTTTCCCTTTTGCTTTGATGGCCTGGGTTAGTTGGGCTACTTGTAACACACACAGGGCTGCAGCAAACATTAGGATATGCTAAATTTTGAGGAAGCACAGAATATGACGTTTCGGCAGGGACATCAGAATGGATTTCAGGTGTACTGCTGGAGCCCATACTATCCACACCGTGCCACATATTTGATGGGCAATATTGAATATGTCCATTTAGATAACAGCCACAGGCGCTGATAGGAGAGGAGCATGGTCTATCTGTTGGTCTTTGTCCATTTTGGAGTGTTACATGAGAGGGAGGCGCAAAAACGGCCTGCCTAGAATGCGGGGAGGATCTTCTTATTGGGGGTGGCCCTCGCCTAGGTGTGGCAGTGTCTATGGCAGGACCATGGTGCTGATTTTGCATTCTTTGTTGAAGTACTGAAGCGTCTGGTGAAACTCCACTCCTCGGAGTTGAAGGTGAGGAAGACGACGACGAAGAAGAGGAGGATCTGCAGCTTTTCCTTGTTGTTGGGACACTTTTCCTCATGGTGGATTGTTGAGAAGATGGTGTTTCAAAACTCGATTGATTGGACAGTCTTCTCACTGAATGCTCTTTAATATGTGGGACAAAGTTTTGCTGATCAATATTGAAGCATTGATTTTGATTGTGCACATTTCCAAGTGGGTATGAGTTTCTAACAGGCACAGAATGGGGTGAAAGTGGATTTCCACTGCTTACATTCACTGCATGCTTTGACCTGGCTTTAGACTCCACAAAACTACCATCAAAAACAATAGAAAGTTCTGGAACCGAAGGGTGAATTCTTGAAACCTAAGAGAAAAGAGATATTTAAGAAAGCTTTAATTAGATTTTTAAGCATTCTAGCTGCCACTGGTTAGGAAAATTAGGTGATCAAAAGGTAGACTATATTATCTCTGCATGTACAGGCTTGAGGAGCAGGTTTTTCAATACACACTGTTAAATTAATAGGAGTAGTTACCACAAAATAAGCCCAAGCAACAATTGTGTGACTTTTTTTAAAAAACATACTTACATTTTCCAAACCAGACATTAGATGGTGCAATTGTCTGCAAACACAATTCAAGCCACATGTATTTAAAAGAAAGCAGGAAAGTTTTCCTATTCTAGACTATAGGACTTTGGAAAACTAACTATGGCATTTAAATTCTGGAATATGCCCAGATCCCTTATTTATTTATTTATTTTAAAGGTTTTATATAGCGCTGGCTAGACCCGGAGGTATCAGAGCGCTTTACATGAGCATCAGATCGTAGTTACAGGTTACATCGTTACAAAGGTTACACAGTTATTAGAGCATGGCAACATAGTTACTTGTAAGGTCAAGATAAACAATAAGCACAAATACGAAAGGGGAAAAGCAAGCGGGGGAAAGATTCAGGGGAGGGGGAAGGAGCTGGGGAAGTAGATAGGTAATGAAGGCAGGAAAGAGAAGGGGAGGGTGAAGGACAACACAAGGAAAGAGGAGGGGAAGGGCTACATGGACACAAACCGGTAGACGAGTCAAAGCAACGTCCAAAGTCCAGTAAGCTGTGATCCCAGGGGTAGTGGTATCACTTCCCTATCTCTGTTGCGGGAGGCTCCCTTTACGCAGTGGACTCTCTCCGAGGGGTCTCAGACTCCAAGGCCTACATACTGGATCCTTCCCCAAAAAGGGGAGAGGGAGTGCTTTGGCAAGGAGTGCCATACCATACCTCAGCTGTGAGTTTGTTTGTTTTTTCTGCTTTAAAAAAAAAAAACTAGCAGGCTGATATTGGGTAGAAAAATAAATGTTCCAACAGTTTTACCTCATGTGACATCTAAAGACGCCTGCCCAATTTATGTTCTTTTGTGGCAAGGTTTCCTTCCATCAGCCTCTGTCTGGCAGGTTGTAGGAGAGTAGGGTCTGCTATCCTATGGTCACCCCAAATTTTTGCTTTTTGCTTCACTGGTTTTCGACTACTGAGGCTGTGGGCCTGCTGATCAGACCCCCAGCCTGCTGTTCTCTCACTAAATTAATGATACATGTGCTATAGGCACATACCACAATTGGAAATGGACTCCTTGTCAGCCCCTGTATAATGCACTATAGGTGCCCAGGGCATAGGGGCCACCAAGGCCTACCAGGGGCTGCAGCATATCTTTTGCCACCCCTGGCTGGTTCTTAAATTGACACAACTGGCTGATCACTCAGCTGGGGTAAGGTGGTGTAATCACCCCTTACTTAGATATAGTATACCTATATCTAAACCTATATCTGGACACATATAAACCTGTGAGCCACTCCTATGGAAGGCCTCATCAATCCTGGAGGCAGAGTGCGTGGTTTAATGTGAGATGGAGCTCTAGCATGAGCTGAGCCTGTCTGCAGCT
Organism: Lissotriton helveticus; assembly: GCF_964261635.1. Lineage (NCBI taxonomy): Eukaryota > Metazoa > Chordata > Amphibia > Caudata > Salamandridae > Lissotriton > Lissotriton helveticus. The sequence goes on along the minus strand of NC_136058.1, from coordinate 228,100,634 downwards.
GTCGGGAACAACTCCCTAAGCTGTTTCAGGATAATGCCATACCATATACTCTTAAGTGCCTTATAATCCTCGCGGTTATATAGCAACTCTGGTTTGGCTTTATCAAAACATGTCGTGTAAGGTGTCATACGATTTGGAATACTATCCCCTCGCCAGTTCTGGCGACGGGGATAGCATTCCACCCCTCTAGAGGGGTAAGACATGTTGCTTTACTTTAATGCGGTTAATTTCTAAAAGGGCCTTAGATCCACAAAATGGATGCCTCTGCCACAGACAAGAGTCTGGACCCCTGCAGCTGACCGAAACTCAGCCAAATGGGGCCTGGACAAAGGGTTTCCTGCCACAGGAGGGTGTCACCACCCTCCAGACAGGAGATAGTGGATTGTAGCAGGGAGGTCTGAAAGAAACCAGACACTGCCTGGGGCGCACAAGGCTGCCCCTTGCATAATCCGGCCAAACCGGTTCTGGGGCACTCCAGCCCTCGTGCCAGGGCGGCCTGGATCAAAGGAAAGGGGTGTATCCACCCCCTTCCTGGGTCCCACCCATAGGGGGGGACCTAGCAGGTAATCACGCCCCCCAGATTCGAATAAGAGTGGGAGCAGTGCCAATGCACTTCAGATTATCCTGAAGAAACATAAGAAACGAAATTCTGGACCCTTCGACATCCTACTCGACGTAGAAGCCCGAAGAATCTCCCTTGTGGTCAAGGAGTGACCACCCTGTGCAAACAGGCACCATCCAGCTATCGACGTCTACTTTGTTGCAGTTCCCGCCGGAACTCGAGCGACAGAGATCGACGAGATCAAGCCTGCCTGCTTTCCAACAGCCCGATCCACAGTCCCTGCAGAGCTGAGACCCGTGGAGGCGACCGGAAGCGTGGGGCACGCCATCTTGAATTGACCACGAGACGCTGACTGTGCAGCCCACGAGTGACCCTCGAAGCTGTACACCGGGGTTTGAGAAGCCCCAACCCTGAGCCACTCTTGCACCGAAGCTCACCCCTCTACACTCATCGAGTGCTGCGTGGGGCCCTTCTACTACTTTTGGCTCAACGCGTTGGCCCTGTCACTTGCCAGCCGGCTAGTGGCCCCTGTGCCGACGAAAACTTGAAATCGACTTGTGAATCTGGTTGCTCCAGATTTGCACCAGCTCCCCTGAAAAGGAGCCCCCACTCTGACCCTCCTGGTTCGAGTGAGAAGCAATCTCCCGGTTCCGCGTGGATTGCTTTTGCCAAGTGTTGTTTGCTCCAATCTTGAAGCCGACAGTGCCGACGGCGAGAGCCTGCGTGGGACAGATCGTGACCTGCTCCTGGACGTCGTAGATGCCCCAGAGCCCACGTGACAGCGGAGAGAAGCACCTCGACAGCGACCTGATTGCGCCCGACATTGCCTGGTTCCGTCCTGGTTCCACCCTGGTCACTGCTGAGTGACCCAGACTCTGTCCCATCTGCTTTCAGGTACTTTTCGACTCGAGTCCACCCTTGGACTCCACCGGACACTTCTCTTTCACCCCGCCTGCAGCCCTTTCAGCTTCAAGCACCAAGAGCCTGCGTGACGAAACCCGACTCAACTTCGACCCTGTGCACCCGCTTCCTGTGGGTGAGGTAACTTTGCTCCGCCGGTGTTCCCACACTGGTACACATCTCTAGGGTCTGTGTCTTAAGTTTTGTTCCTCTAGGTTCAGCGGAAGTGTCCTTAAACTTTAACTTTGTAACTTTTACGCACCATTGGTTAACATTGGTGCATGCGTGCGCTTTCCGCACTGCTCCCGAATCCCGTGGGCCTCTCCCGACTTCAGCACTGCTTGTCCTGACTGCTCCCAGCGATTCCCTAGGCCCTAGGCCTAACCACTGTTCGATTGGTATCTCTTATACCACTTGTTTAGTATATGGTTTGAGTGGCCACCCGCCCTCATCCATAATTGTGCAACTTGTATGTTTAAACTGTGCTTTTGATTTAACGCTTGTGCCCCTTTATTCATAAAGAATACTGGGGATTGTTTTTAGTAATAAACACATATTTTTATAATATATACTTGTGTGGTGTCCTTTCATTTGATATTACAGGATTGTATGTGGTAAAACAGCTCGCTTAACACGACCTCTTAAGTTAAGCCTTTAGGCTGCTTAGTCCATGCTACCCCTAGGATAGCTTGTCTAACAAGGTTGACTTACAACCTGACACCATAAGGGATTGTTTGGTCTGATAATAGGTGGTTCCAGAATTGGAAACATCACCTATCAGGCCAACTTCTCACACAGGTTTACTGGCAACATAAGTTGGGACATTACACAATGTCAAGTAGTGGTTACTAAACTGGTGCTTTCAGGTATGTTCCGAGAAAAGTGGCGGGACGAATGCCACTGTTAAGGACAAAACTATTTGTACATGATGTCCGAGTGCGGGCTAGTTCACAGTGTGTTATTTCTTCAATTTGGGCTTTGCAGCATTTATTGGGAATCATCAATTTGTGGCTGCAAAAGCGCTCAAGGGATCAATCAGTGCTTTTTTTATACACATTGTGATGGAGGATATGTAACTCAAGTGAAGAAGAAATGTTACGTTTTCAATGGCCATGAATTACTGTCCAATGGGCAGGTGAACTCTTCTTTTATGAGATACGAACTCAAACCAGTTTTTTTATTTTCAGAATGGAAAAAGGTGAATGTGCCAAAACGCTTCTTCTGGTCTATCTACATAGATACATACATACATATCCTACTGGCCGTCTCCAGTAGGTAGTTATAGTTAGGGCATAGTTTCCATAGGAAATGCTTTTTTGTATTTGCTAATAACCTCTCCCAAAAAAAGTTCTATCCAGGACAGCTCCTACCCTGATGGTGTAAATCCGTTCAGTAGTTGCTGAGAAATTCAAAAAATAAAAGTTTCAATATCTAGGGGCGCGGTGGGTTCGCAAACCCTCCCAACCATGATCTTCATTCTAATTAGCTGCCAACACTCCAAACCAGGAACTCTTGGCATGGCAGCCATCTTGTGACTCGGTAGAACTGAGTCACAAGAAAACAGTAGAAAAAAGATTTAAAAAGATGATGGGGGCAGGGTAGAAACACCCTGACCCCCTAGGGCTGCCCAGTGGGCCCCACAAGGACCTCCAGGGCAAAAAAACATTAAAAAAATAATTTCAACGAAAGTTGCGAATCCCACCGAAATCATACAAAAACATTGGTTCCGTTCACATGGTTAATGTTAGTGATCATGGGGCTTCCAGCTGTCCCGTGCTTGGACACCGGGGGAGTTAACAGAGGCTGGCAAAGTGAAGAGTCAGGGAGCTGGTCAATGGACAGAGGCGGGGCTTGCAGCAAGTAAATCAGGTGTCAGAGAGAGGCAGTGTATTGTCAGAAACACCTCACAAACGAAATGCTGTTCAGGTTGTTAGAAGTTAGCCTGATATATGATGCTCACTAGTTCTAGTGATCACCTTGTATCAGTCCAAACAACCCTTACGGTGATTGGTTGTAAGTCAACCTTATAGACCAGCTATCCTAATGGTAGCATGGACAAAGCAGTCTTAGGCTAAACTCTTTTGGCATGTGAAGCCAGCTGTTTTACCACAATATAACCCCTTGAATACCAGATGAAAGGACACCACACAAGTTGTTATGAAAATAAACAGTATATTTATTAATAACAACACCTCTGAACTCTTTATGAGGTCAGAGGGCTAAGCACATGACAATCTCTTACGAAAAATACTACAAGTTGCACAGATTTACAATGGTGCCCTAGGGGCACGACAAACCATATACTAAGTAAGTGGAATGTGAAAGTCGATAAAAGGAATGGAGCTGTCCAGAGGCTGTAGGATCGATGGGACCACGCTATACTAACTTCAGGTAAGTAATAGGAGGCCCACGGAACGCGTGTGCAGAGTGTGAACTCACACGCGAGATGCGTAACAACGTCTATGGACAGTACAGTTCAAGAAAAAGGTAAGTACGGATAATCCTGACTAGGTAGGACTAAAACGACTGTGGAACTGGACACTAGGACAGTTAAACTACCCTTGAGCACCGAAATGCTCTTGTTACCTCACCCACGGGCCGCGGGTGCATAGGTGTCAAAGTGCGTCGTGTTCTCGCGTTGAATTTAATGGAGCATGATAGAAAAGATGCTGCAGGCGACCAGGAGGAAGATGTCCGGTGCAATCCAAGGGTGGATTGTTGAAGAAGGAGACGGGAAAGCAGAGGGGACAATGTTCACAGTCACTAGCCACTGACTGGAGTGGAACCAGGAAGGAACCAGATGTCGTCGTCGCGATCAGGTGAAGAGTGGACGCTTGACTCTGCAGCCATGTGGACCAGGAGGCGTCTTCGACGACCAGGATGGCGACACGAGCTGTCCCACACAGGCTCTCGCTGTCGGCGGTGTTGGATCCGGGATTGGACTCAACAGGCCTTGGCAAAGGCAACCCACGCGGCGAGTGAAGAAAGCGTCTGGTGCGGACTAGGAGAGTCCGGGGTGCCCCTCTTTTGGAAGGGAGCAAGGGCCAGTCTGGAGCAACCAGACCAGCAGTGAAGATTCAAAGGTTCGTCGTCTAGGAGGCCACTAGCCAGCCGGCAAGTGACCAGACAACGCGTCGAGCAGCAAACAAGCAGAAGGGCCCCACGCAGATCTCGTGGATACTGGAGGGCTGATCTTCGGTGCAGGGGCTGCTCGGGGCTGGGGCTTCTCAGTCCCAAAAGCACTTGGTCGAGTTTACCTCGGGAGTCGTGCTGGAAGCGAAGTGCAGGTTCGTTCAAGATGACCGGTCCCACGTGTCTCGTCGCACCCACGGGTCTCAGCTTTGCTGCAGATGTAGGTAGAGGTCGGAGAGGTCTGGGAATCCGGGTCTCGTCGGGCTCTGAAGTCTGGATCCTCGAGGGAAGACGACAAAGTGAAGCCGCTGGACGCTTGATGGTGCCTGCAGTTGCAGGGTGGACACTCCTTGTCCACAAGGGAGATTCTTCAGTCTTCTGTGGAGCAGAACGTCGAAGGCCAAAGTTTCTTCTTGTTGAATAGTTCAGGATAATCTAATTTGGAATGGGACCAGCTCCTACCTTTATTCTCCTAAAGGGGGCTGCACTACTGACTAGGTCCCTCCCCTGGGTGGGACCAGGAAGGGGGGTGGTTACACCCCCTATCCTTTGTCCGGTTTCCCGCCAGAGCTGGGGCTGGGATGCCCAGGCAACTGGTTTGAACCGGTGTATGCACAGGGCACCTTGTGTGCCCCAGGCATGTCTCATTCCTTTCAGGCCTCCCTACCTCAATACACAAAGTCCTGTCTGGGGTGGTGCTAGCACCTCCCAAGGCAGGAAACCCTTTGTCCAAGCCATCCTCACTGGAAGGACTCCCAGCAGCAGGAGGTCAGACTTGTGTCTGTGGTGGCAGCATCCATTTTGTGATGCTGAGGCTCAAGTTAACTTTAACCGGGGTTCACAGTTACATACATGTTGTGTCCCTCTAGAAGGGTGGAATGCTACCCCCGTCGCCAGAATTGGCGAGGGGGTAGTATTCCAAATCGTATGACACCTTACTCGACATGTTTTGATAAGGCTATACCAGAGTTAGCATTTAACCACGAGGTTGATAATGCACTTAAGAGTATATTGTATAGCGTTATCATGGAACAGCTATTAGGACTTGGTTCCGCAAGCTGCAAACGGGCTCAGCTCATGCCAGAGCACCATCTCACATAATTCCAAGCACTCTGCCTTCAGGATTGATAAGGCCTTCCATAGGAGTGACTGATAGGAATATATGTGTCCATTTTAGGGTTAGATATAGGTATACTATATCTACAGCAAAGGGTGTTTACACCACCTTGCCCCAGCTGTCATGCAGCCAGTCGTGTCAGATTTAGATGGCCAGCCAGGGGTGGCATAATACATGATTCAGTCCCTGGTAGGCCCTGGGTACAGGGACTGACAAGGTGGCCCAGTACCAATTGGTAAATGCACCTAAAGAACAAGTTACTTACCTTCGGTAACGCTTTTTCTGGTAGATACAATATCTGCCTGTGGATTCCTCACCTTGTGAATATCCCCCTTGCGTCAGCAACATTCGGAAATTCTTTTGTAGCTTCGCGCCGACGTGGATCCGGACGTCACAGAGGCACGGCATCGCACGCGACCCCGCTGACGTCACCGGCGCCTATAACAGGCCCACGCCGGCGTGATGACATCAGTTCCGCCCTTTTTTCCGTGCCCTCGAGGGAAACGGACGGACCGATGACAGTAGAAATATACACAGTATACATAGTATAGAAAACAAGGTAACACACACAGTGTGAAGCAAATGCAATAAAACATTTGAAATAAACTTTTCCATGACAATAAAATAACACATCATAGAAACTCTGGCATAGAAGAGTGGACAACGGGGAGGCGGGTGGGCCAGTGAGGAATCCACAGGCAGATATTGTATCTACCAGAAAAAGCGTTACCGAAGGTAAGTAACTTGTTCTTCTGATAGATACATCTGCCGTGTGGATTCCTCACCTTGTGAATAGAGTCCCACAGCAGTCCCCACTCCCGGAGGAGGGTGTCCACTCTGCTATACCAGGAAATCTTGGAGGACAGAGCGCGCGAAGTGGCCGTCCCTCCTCACCTCGGTATCCAAGCAGTAGTGCTTCGCGAAAGTGTGGAGGGAGGCCCAAGTCGCGGCTCTGCAAATGTCCTCAACAGGAACACCTCTACACAAAGCAGATGTTGCAGACTTTGCTCTAGTCGAATGTGCTCTAATACCCTCTGGAGGGACCTTACTAGCCAAAGAGTAGCAGATCTTAATGCAGAGCACGATCCACCTCGACAAAGTCCTCTTATGGACCGCTCTTACTTTCTTGCAGCCAGCAAAGCCAACGAAGAGCTGGTCGTCCATTCGACAGTCTTTAGTCCTGTCCAAGTAGAAAGACACCGCCCTCTTGGGGTCAAGACGGTGTAACCGCTCCTCCTCCTTGGAAGGGTGAGGGGGAGGATAAAAGGTAGGAAGGGTAATGGACTGACCAAGGTGGAAAGGAGTAACCACCTTTGGCAGAAAAGCAGCCCTGGTCCTAAGAACCATTCGTTCAGCATGAATGGTCAGGAATGGGGGCTTGGAACTAAGAGCTTGAAGCTCACTTACCCTCCTTGCCGAGGTGATTGCAACGAGAAAAACCGTTTTCAAGGTCAGAAGCCTCATGAGACACTTGTGAAGAGGCTCAAAGGGAGCCCCCATCAAAAATGTCAAAACTAGGTTCAAATCCCACTGAGGCACGACAAAGGGTGTAGGAGGGAACCTATTAGTAAGGCCCTTCAAAAACCTTAAAACAATGGGTGACTTAAAAAGAGAAGGCTGGTCAGGCAAACAGATAAACGCCGACAGCGCAGAAAGATAACCCTTCACCGTGGCAACAGCAAGCCCCTGCTGGGCCAGAGAAAGGGCAAACTGGAGCACATCAGATAAATGGGACCTCAAAGGGTCTATAGATTTCTCCCTGCACCAAACAACAAATTTAGACCACCTATAAGAATAGATGGACTTAGTGGAGTCACGCCTGGCTGACAAAATGACATAGACCACATCGTGAGGGAGAGAAAAAGAAATCAGATTGCCCCGCTCAATCTCCAGGCATGAAGGTGTAAGGTCTGGAGGTGGGGGTGTAGAACCTGCCCCTCCATCTGAGAGAGGAGATCTGCCCTGTGAGGGAGACGGAGCGGCGGGTGAGAGGAGAGGTGGAGAAGGTCTGAATACCACACCCTTCTCGGCCAATCCGGGGCGATCAATATGACTTGGGCCCGGTCTTGGCGAATTTTCCTCAGAACCCGAGGAATCAAAGGTATGGGAGGAAACGCGTAGATTTCCCCAACTCAACTGAAACGCGTCCCCCAAGGCTCCTTGCAACGGAAACTGGAGACTGCAGAATGACGGGCAGTGAGCATTCTCGCGAGTGGCGAACAGGTCCACCCGAGGAGTCCCCCACATCTGGAAGATGTCGCGAACCACCTCCGGGTGAAGCCTCCACTCGTGGTCAGCAGAGAACTGCCGACTGAGACTGTCTGCACGAACGTTCAGAACCCCGGCCAGATGATTTGCCATCAGACAAATCTGATGGTCCTGAACCCAGGACCAGAGGCGCAGAGCCTCTCTGCAGAGACACTGCGACCCCACTCCTCCCTGCTTGTTGACATACCACATCGCGGTCGTGTTGTCCGTCAGGACTTGAACCGACCGACCGCGAAGGGAAGGGAGGAAGGCCTTGAGCGCCAAACGTATCGCCCGCAATTCCAGAAGGTTGATGTGAAGCAACCTTTCCTCTGGAGACCAAAGACCCTTGACCTCCAGATCCCCCAGATGAGCACCCCAACCCAGGGTGGATGCATCCGATATCACTGTGGCCACCGATGGAGGCAGTTGGAATGGCTTTCCTTGAGACAGATTGCCTTCCACGCCCCACCAAGACAGATCCGCCGCAGCTTCTCTGGAGATCCTCACTGACTCCCTGGGATCCCCGTTGTGCTGATACCACTGCCTGCGGAGGCACCACTGGAGTGCCCTCATGTGCCAGCGTGCATGGTTGACCAACAGAATGCATGAAGCCATCAGACCGAGCAGGCGAAGAACCTTCAAGACTGGAACGACCGCTCCATTGTAAAATAAAGGAATCATCTCCTGTATGTCGCGAATCCTTTGAGGAGGAGGGAATGCCCGACATACAGTAGTGTCCAGTACCGCACCTATGAACAGGTTGCGCTGTGAGGGCACCAGGTGAGACTTGGGTACATTTATCGAAAAACCCAACCTGTGCAACAACTGAGTTGTCTCCTGCAGATGATGGAGCACCTTCTCTGGCGACTCTGCTTTGATCAGCCAGTCGTCTAGATACGGAAACACGTGAATCCCCGATCTTCTGAGATGAGCTGCCACCACTGCCATCACCTTGGTGAAGACTCGAGGTGCAGTAGTAAGGCCAAACGGAAGGACCACAAACTGGTAGTGCTGTGACCCAACCGTGAAACGGAGATACTTTCTGTGCGACTTCAAGATGGGAATATGAAAATACGCATCCTGCAAGTCGATCGACACCATCCAGTCCTCTTCCAACAGCGCCTGAAGAACCTGTGCAAGAGTGAGCATTTTGAACTTTTCCTGTTTTAGGTAAAGGTTCAAAATCCTGAGGTCCAGGATTGGCCGAAGTCTGCCATCTTTTTTGGGGATCAGGAAATACCGGGAGTAGCACCCCTGACCCCTTTCCTGCTCTGGAACCACCTCCATCGCACCCTTTCGGAACAGTGCCAGGACTTCTTCCTGCAGGAGAAGCAGGTGGTCCTCCGAACAATAACCCTGGCAAGGAGGGTAATTGGGAGGGAATTCCTGGAAAGGAAGAGCATACCCATTCTCTACAAGATTGAGAACCCAAAGATCCGATGTTATAAATTCCCAATCTTGTAGAAAATGAGTAAGCCGACCCCCCACTGGCCCACATGATCCGGAATGGCGGATCTAGGGCTGCTTTGCTGCGTTGGCCGGGGGTTGGGAAGGAGAAGAGGAGGAGGAGGAGGAAGCTTGACGACCTCTAGGACGGGATCTTTGTCTGCCTCTGTACGACTTGTACAGAGTATTCTGCTGCTGCTGAGGCTGCTGCTGGGATGATCTAGAAGATCGAAAGGAAGATCGGCCAAATCCCCTGAAGCGTCTTCCGGTAGTACCCCTGGACTGAAGGCCCAAAGATTTTGCAGTGGCCCTACTGTCCTTAAAACGCTCCAAGGCAGTATCAGCTTTCTTTCCAAACAGACCTGATCCATCGAAAGGCAAGTCCATTAACGCAGATTGGACATCAGCAGAAAACTCTGAAGATTTGAGCCAAGCAGCTCTCCTAGTAGCCACAGAGGAACCCATGACTCTTGCCACCGAGTCTGCGGTGTCCAGACCACTCTGGATGACCTTTCTCGCAGCTGCTTGGGTGTCCGAAACTACTTCTTGAAAATCCTTCCTGTCCTCCTCAGGAATCTTTGGAATAATCTGTTTGACAGAGTCCATTAAAGCATGGATATATCTCCCCATCAGACACGTAGCATTGGTAGATTTTAATGCCATACTGGCTGACGAGAAAACCTTTTTTGCACTTTGGTCCTGTTTCCTGGATTCCTTGTCTCCAGGAACCTGTGGAAACGCTCCAGCAGATTTCTTAGAGCAGGCAGCCTGCACTACCAAACTCTCAGGAAGAGGATGCGTTGTTAAAAATGCAGGATCCTCCGGTGCAGCTCTATACCTCCTCGCCACCGTTCTAGAAACCGCAGGAGCAGATAAGGGTTTTTTCCAGACTTCATAGATAGGTTCAGACAATGCCTCGTTGATGGGCAACATAGGTTCGATCACAGATGAGGGAGAATGAAGCACCTCAGTTAAAATATTAGGCTTATAATCAGCCGAAGGTAAAGTAATGTTTAGCAAACTCGCTGCCTTCTTAATGACAGTGTGGTAAGGCACCACATCCTTAGATGGAACATTTGATACAGAAGCTAACTCCCATTCAGGCGATAGCTCAAGCCCACTGGCCTCGCACAAGTCTTCAAAGGGATCCTCAGAATCCTGCAACTCCCCTTCTTCAGTATCAGAATACCCATATTTCTCCTCTTCTAGAAGTCTCTGGGCCTTCCTCCGAGACCTTTCTTTCCCAACCGAAGTCAAAGGATTCGGAACCGACTCCGACGGGGTCGGTGCCGGCGTCGAACCCGAAGTCGGACGAGGTCTCTCGACACGAGGTCGGACAGAATCTTGCCTCGGAGTCGCGGGTATCGGCGTCGATGGGATCGGCATCGATGGAGCCGGCGTCGTGCGCTTCGGCGTCGACGACACAGGTGGTGTCGGAAAATGCCAATGCGGTGGTAGAGCCGGCATAAAAGGCATGAAGGGTGCAGGGGCATAAGCCTGTGGAACCCCTAAATTAAAGGCCATAGGACCCGTGGGACCAACAGGTGCACCAGACGGGAACATTGCCCTTGAATATATACCAAACATGGCGTTCAGGAACTGGGTAGGATCCTGACCTGGAGTCGGAAACTCAGGATATGGACCTCTTGGTTGTTCCTGGGGAGGCGGAGTCGATACGACGTCGACCTCTTCTTCGGGCGCCGGAACCGGAGTCGACGAACCATCAGGTGCCGGAACTTCGGCTCCACCAGCCCCCTGCTCCTCACCTTCATCCTCCTGACCAGAAGGATTGGTTGGCATCGGAGAATGGACCTGTTCTTGAGGTTCGGGAGAATCCGGATGCGAAGCCTCTTCGTGTTCAGACTCCGAAACCTCCACTTCTTTACCCATGAGTTTGACCTGGGACTTCGGTCTTGAGCCAGAGTCCTTCCCAGAGCGATGACGTGCCTCATGGGTCCTCTTCCTGTGCTTCTTCCTCGATGACTTCGAAGCGTGAGCCGAGGATGACTCCGAGTGCGACCTCGAACGAGACCTCGATCGGCGAGATCGGGATTTCGATGACTTCTTGGCTTTCTTGCTCTTGAGTTTCGCCACGAGGAGCTTTGTCTCCCTCTCTCTCAAGGCCTTCGGAGTCATCTTCTTGCAGCAGGAACAGTCCTCAACATCATGGTCGGAGCTCAAACACCAGACACAACATTCATGAGGGTCGGTGATTGACATGGTCTTGCCACATTCACCGCAGGCTTTAAACCCAGTCTTCTTCGACGACATTCCGAAGAGAATGAACAAAGACACAAATATAAGGAAATAGTAACAAAGTTACTGTAAGCTACTACACGATCCCTGAAAACCGTTAGCGTCGACGACGCGGAAAAAAGGGAACTGATGTCATCACGCCGGCGTGGGCCTGTTATAGGCGCTGGTGACGTCAGCGGGGTCGCGTGCGATGCCGTGCCTCTGTGACGTCCGGATCCACGTCAGCGCGAAGCTACAAAAGAATTTCCGAATGTTGCTGACGCAAGGGGGATATTCACAAGGTGAGGAATCCACACGGCAGATGTATCTATCAGAAATACATGGTTGTCAATTTAGAGAGCGAACAGCTAGGCTGTGGGTCTGATTAGCAGGCCCACAGCCAGGGAAAGTCGTAAACCAGTGAAGCAAAAAGCAAAAATCTGGGGTGACCATAGGATTGCAGACCCCACTCTCCTACATAACCCCCCCCCAAACTAAGGGACATTAAACTAACCTTGACCAGGTGAGTCTTCCTGTTCTAAGTGGAAATACCTGGAGAGACCATCTGCATTGCCATGGTCAGTCCCTGGTCTGTGCTCCACTGTAACGTCCATCCCCTGTAGGGAAATGGACCACCTAAGAAGTTTGGGGTTTTCACCCTTCATCTGATTTAGCCATAAGAGGGGCTTATGGTCGGGCTTATGGTCGGTCTGAATCTTGAAGTGAGTTCCAAACAAGTATGGCCTCAACTTCTTCAGGGCCCAAACCACAGCAAAGGCCTCCCTCTCAATAGCTGACCAACGTTTCTCTCTAGGGGTCAGCCTTCTGCTTATAAAAGCAATGGGCTGGTCATGACCATCAATATTCAGTTGAGAAAGAACAGCTCCCACACCCAACTCAGATGCATCTGTTTGGACAATGAAGGTTTTGGAGTAGTCAGGACTCTTGAGAATAGGTGCAGTACACATGGCCTGCTTTAGGTCATCAAATGCCTTCTGACAGCTAACTGTCCACTGATCTTTCTTTGGCATTTTCTTGCTTGTCAAGTCATTAAGTGGTGTCACAATGGACCCATAATTTTTGACAAACTTCCTATAGTAACCAGACAGGCCCAAGAAAGCCCTGACCTGTGTCTGGGTGGTTGGGGGAGCCCAGTCCTTTATGGCCTGTATCTTGCTCTCCAATGGTTGAACCTGGCCTACGCCCGCAAGGTGGCCCAGGTACACAACCTGACTCTGCCCTATCTGGCACTTAGTAGCCTTGATAGTGAGGCCTGCCTTTTGCAGGGCCTCCAAAACTTTCCTCAGGTGGATCAGGTGATCCTCCCAGGTGGCGCTAAAGACAGCAATATCATCTAGATATGCTGCACAGAAGTCATCCAACCCAGTGAGAACTTGGTTCACCAACCTTTGAAAAGTGGCAGGTGCATTTTTCAAACCAAATGGCATCACCACAAATTGGTAATGACCTCCTGGGGTAGAAAATGCTGTTTTGGCCTTGGCATCCTCAGCTAACCTGATCTGCCAATAACCTGCTGTTAGGTCAAATGTACTTAAGAAAGTTGCAGAAGCCAACTTGTCTATCAGTTCATCTGCCCTAGGTATTGGATGGGCATCTGTCTTAGTGACAGCATTGAGACCCCTGTAGTCTACACAAAACCTCATCTCTCTCTTACCATCCTGGTTGTGAGGTTTAGGCACTAGAACTACAGGACTAGCCCAAGGGCTCTCTGAGGGTTCAATGACTCCCAATTCCAACATCTTTTGGACTTCTTTCTTTATGCAGTCCCTGACGTGGTCAGGTTGCCTGTAGATTTTACTCTTGACAGGCAGACTGTCACCAGTGTCCACCTCATGGGTGCACCAGTTTGTCTGACTGGGGGTCAGTGAAAACATTTGCCTGAAGGATTGAAGAACCTGTTTACAATCCTCTTGTTGATGGGTAGAGAGGCTGTCAGAAAAGACTACACCATCTACTGACCCATCATCAGGGTTCTGAGTGAGAAGGTCTGGGAGAGGGTCACTCTCTTCCTCCTGCCCCTCATCTGTGGCCATGAGCAAGCCCATGTCCTCCCTGTTGACAAATGCTTTGAGCCTGTTTACATGAAGCACCCTGTGGGAGTTCCCATGTCCACCAAGTAGGTGACCTCTCCCTTTTGCTCAATGATGGTATGGGGTCCAGACCATTTGTCTTGGAGAGCTGCTGGGGCCACTGGCTCCAACACCCACACCTTCTGTCCTGCATGGTAAACAGTTAGGACAGCCTTTTGGTCATGCCAAGCTTTTTGAAGTTCTTGGCTGGCCTCAAGGTTTTTAGATGCCTTCTCCATGTACTCTACCATCCTGGAGCGGAGACCAAGTACATAGTCCACTATGTCAAGCTTAGGCTTTTTGAGAGGTAACTCCCATCCTTCCTTCACAAGACATATGGGTCCTCTTACAGGATGCCCAAACAGAAGCTCAAAAGGGCTGTAACCAACCCCCTTCTGTGGGACCTCTCTGTAAGCAAACAGGAGGCAGGGTAAAAGGATGTCCCATCTTCGCCTGAATCTCTCAACAAGTCCATTGCATTGTGGGTGATAGGGTGTGGTAAATTTGTAATTTACTCCACACTCCTTCCACATAGCAGTCAAGTATCCTGACATGAAGTTTGCACCTCTGTCAGAGACAACCTCCTTAGGAAACCCCACTCTGGAGAAAACTCCAAGTAGGGCCCTGGCCACAACAGGAGCTGTAGTGGTCCTAAGGGGAATAGCTTCTGGATACCTGGTGGCATGATCCACTATCACCAGTATAAATCTGTGCCCAGATGCTGTTGGGGTGTCCATTGGTCCAACAATGTCAATCCCCACTCTTTCAAAGGGAACCCCCACCACAGGTAGTGGTATAAGGGGGGCCTTTGTTGTGCCACCTGATTTGCCACTGGCTTGGCAGGTGACACATGAGCGACAAAACTCTTTAGTGTCCTCAGACATATGAGGCCAGTGAAAGTGTGGGGCAAGCCTGTCCCAAGTCTTGTTCTGGCCTAAGTGACCTGCAAGGGGAATCTCATGGGCTAAGGTGAGAAGGAAACCTCTAAGAGACAAGGGGATGACCAGCCTCCTGGTAGCACCAGGCTTGGGGTCTCTTGCCTCAGAGTATAGGAGTCCATCTTCCCAATATACCTTATGGGCACCTGTAGCATTCCCTGCAGCCTCAGCAGCAGCCTGCTGTCTGAGGGGTTCAAGAGAGGAACAATCTAATTGGGCCTGCCTCAAGTCTGCCCAGGAAGGTCCCCCTGTCCCAAAAACTCAACCTGATCAGGCTCAAGTTCTTCTACGACAGTTCCTTCTGGGGTCTCTGGGTCAGCCTCCTGAGAGGGCTGATCCTCAACCTGAGGCAGGGGGGAAGGCTCTGCCTTAACCCTACCATTCCTTCTCTTGTGTAGTGTCTGGTCCATTCTTCCAGGATCCAGCACTTGTTCAGCTGGGCATTTCTTGGCCTGTGACCTAGTCACAGCAAGGACATGTGAGGAGAGACCTAGCATTTCTACATGAGTCCTGTACTCCACATCTGACCACAGTGAGGATTCCAAATCATTGCCCAAAAGACAATCTACTGGGAGGTCTGAACTAACTACAACCCTTTTGAGGCCAGTTACCCCTCCCCAGGAGAAATTAACAATTGCCATACTGTGATTGATAGTGACATTGCTAGCATTGGTCACTAGGTAATCTGAACCTAGCATGATCTGGGCAGGGTCCACAAATGTTGGTGTCACCATGGTGACACTGGCACATGTGTCCCTGTAGGCCTGAGCCATTTTCCATTAATTAAAGGTGTTTGTCTGTATTTGCCCAGAGTACTAGGACTTACAGTAGGGGTCATATCCATGTCCCCAGTACAAATAAGAACTCCCTGAGTAGGAATTCTAACTAAGTCAGAACCCACCTCAGTTCCCAGGGTTAACCCAACTATAGCCCTGGGAGGTACACAACCACTACTAACTGTACTAGGGGGTGCAGGTGTCTTAGGGACAGTAGTGGTAGGAGTTTGGCCTTTCTTGGTGCACTCACTAAACCAGTGAGTCTTACTTTTACAGTATTGGCACCATGGTTTCTTAGGATCATCATTCTTCTTCTTTTGGGAAGTTTGGGACCCACCCTCCTTAGGTTGTTGGGGCCCTGTTGAAGACTTCTGCTCATTTTGCTTATTCTCATTACCCTTCTGGTCTGCTTTCTTCTGGCCACCACCCTGGTTCTGCTGTTTGACCCTTGTCCTGACCCATCTGTCTGCCTTCTTTCCCAATTCTTGGGGAGAGGTCAGATCTGAGTCAATCAAGTGCTGATGCAACAACTGGTTCTGACAATTATTTAAGATTTGCTCTCTCATAATTAGATTATACAATCCTGTGTAATCAGTAACTTTACTTCCCAGTAACCAGCCCTCCAGAGCCTTAGTGGCACAATCCACCAAGTCAGTCCAATCTTGAGCCTGAGTTTTCTGGGTATCCCTGAACATCAACCTGTACTGTTCAGTGGTTAAGCCAAACCCATCAATCAGAGCAGTTTTCAAGACTTGGTAATCATTTGCATCCTCATCTCTAACAGTGAGGAGCTTGTCTCTACCTTTACCTTCAAAGGAGAGCCACAATATAGCTGCCCACTGACTCTGGGGTACCTCCTGTACATTGCAGGCCCTCTCCAAAGCAGTTATCCACTTGTGGATATCATCCCCTGTCTTATAGGGGGGCACTATTTTACTCAGGTGTCTATTGTCAAAACTCCTGACTCTATCCCTAGGGATATTGCTGCCACCAGTGGGGACTACCCCACTCAACTGTTGCTCTCTAGCAAAGGCAAGCTTTTCTTTGGCAAGGGCAAGTTCTTCCCTCTGGATCCTCAGATTAGCCTGCTTCATCCTTGCTTCATGTTCTCTCCTCTGAGGGGAAGTCATTCTCCTCTGAGCAGAGGCATGAGAGTGCACAGATCTATTGGAGTCCCTAGAATGAGACCTATCTCTTCTAACTCCATAGTTAGGCCTGCTCAGGGTCAGTACTGGAGGTCCCCCAGAACTTTCCCTATGTAGGTCTAAGTTGGCCCTGGTTAGTCTGCTGACTATCCCAGAACCATTGGCTGCCTCATCCCCAGACTGTTCTTCTTCTTCCTCCTCCTCCTCTTCTACATTCTCGGTTTCAGGGAGGTCTGGATCTCCAAGAGTACCTTCTAAGGGGGGCATGCTCCTATCTGGATTAGAGGGGTCTGGGTTGGCAGCCCTTCTGGCATCATATGTCTCGAAGAGACCTAACAGAAAAGGAGTGGTAGGGTTAGAACCCTGTTTCAATTTCCTGGAGGTACACAATTGTCTCATCTCCTGGAAATTGAGAGCTGCATATCTGGAAAGGACCTGTGGAGGGTCACTAACCACAAGGGGAGTCACTGAGGTCTCTCCTGTGGTAGACATGCTTTCTAGTGAGGTGTAAGTGATGCACCTACCTACACTATGGGTTTTCCTACTGATCCCTTGCTAAGAGTTGTAGTCAGGGTGTGCTAGGCCCTTTCTACTACAACAGCTGGTTCAGTAGAACTCGGAGTATTTCTAAGCTTGTTATATGTACCTAGAGTACCTTATGTGATCTTTCAAATGATATTTCAAGATTATATGTGGTAAAAACAACAGCAAGCTCAAATCCCAACCGCTACACACCAATGTGAGAAGTTGGCCTGATATATGATGCTCACTAGTTCTAGTGATCACCTTGTATCAGTCCAAACAACCCTTATGGTGATTGGTTGTAAGTCAACCTTATAGACCAGCTATCCTAATGGTAGCATGGACAAAGCAGTCTTAGGCTAAACTCTTTTGGCATGTGAAGCCAGCTGTTTTACCACAATATAACCCCTTGAATACCAGATGAAAGGACACCACACAGGTTGTTATGAAAATAAACTTATTAATAACAACACCTCTGAACTCTTTATGAGGTCAGAGGGCTAAGCACATGACAATCTCTTACGAAAAATACTACAAGTTGCACAGATTTACAATGGTGCCATAGGGGCACGACAAACCATATACTAAGTAAGTGGAATGTGAAAGTCGATAAAAGGAATGGAGCTGTCCAGAGGCTGTAGGATCGATGGGACCACACTATACTAACTTCAGGTAAGTAATAGGAGGCCCACGGAACGCGTGTGCAGAGTGTGAACTCACACGCGAGATGCGTAACAACGTCTATGGACAGTACAGTGCAAGAAAAAGGTAAGTACGGACAATCCTGACTAGGTAGGACTAAAACGACTGTGGAACTGGACACTAGGACAGTTAAACTACCCTTGAGCACCGAAATGCTCTTGTTACCTCACCCACGGCCGCGGGTGCCTCAGGTGTCAAAGTGCGTCGGGTTCTCGCGTTGAAGTGAATGGAGCCTGAAAGAAAAGATGCTGCAGGCGACCAGGAGGAAGATGTCCGGTGCAATCCAAGGGTGGATTGTTGAAGAAGGAGACCTGAAAGCAGAGGGGACAATGTTCACAGTCACTAGCCAGTGACTGGAGTGGAACCAGATGTCGTCAGGTGAAGAGTGGACACTTGACTCTGCAGCCACGTGGACCAGGAGGCGTCTTCGATGACCAGGATGGCGGCACGAGCTGTCCCACGCAGGCTCTCGCTGTCGGCGGTGTCGGATCCGGGATTGGAGGCAACAGGCCTTGGCAAAGGCAACCCACGCGGCGAGTGAAGAAAGCGTCTGGTGCGGACTAGGAGAGTCCGGGGTGCCCCTCTTTTGGAAGGGAGCAAGGGCCAGTCTGGAGCAACCAGACCAGCAGTGAAGATTCAAAGGTTCGTCGTCTAGGAGGCCACTAGCCAGCCGGCAAGTGACCAGACAACGCGTCGAGCAGCAAACAAGCAGAAGGGCGCCACGCAGATCTTGTGGATACTGGAGGGCTGATCTTCGGTGCAGGGGCTGCTCGGGGCTGGGGCTTCTCAGTCCCCAAAGCACTTGGTTGAGTTTACCTCGGGAGTCGTGCTGGAAGCGAAGTGCAGGTTCGTTCAAGATGGCCGGTCCCACGTGTCTCGTCGCACCCACGGGTCTCAGCTTTGCTGCAGATGTAGGTAGAGGTCGGAGAGGTCTGGGAATCCGGGTCTCGTCGGGCTCTGAAGTCTGGATCCTCGAGGGAAGACGACAAAGTGAAGCCGCTGGACGCTTGATGGTGCCTGCAGTTGCAGGGTGGACACTCCTTGTCCACAAGGGAGATTCTTCAGTCTTCTGTGGAGCAGAACGTCGAAGGCCAGAGTTTCTTCTTGTTGAATAGTTCAGGATAATCTAATTTGGAATGGGACCAGCTCCTACCTTTATTCTCCTAAAGGGGGCTGCACTACTGACTAGGTCCCTCCCCTGGGTGGGACCAGGAAGGGGGGTGGTTACACCCCCTATCCTTTGTCCGGTTTCCTGCCAGAGCTGGGGCTGGGATGCCCCGGCAAATGGTTTGAACCGGTGTATGCACAGGGCACCTTGTGTGCCCCAGGCATGTCTCATTCCTTTCAGGCCTCCCTACCTCAATACACAAAATCCTGTCTGGGGTGGTGCTAGCACCTCCCAAGGCAGGAAACCCTTTGTCCAAGCCATCCTCGCTGGAAGGACTCCCAGCAGCAGGAGGTCAGACTTGTGTCTGTGGTGGCAGCATCCATTTTGTGGAGCTGAGGCTATGTCTGATTTTAACCGGGGTTCACAGTTACATACATGTCGTGTCCCTCTAGAAGGGTGGAATGCTACCCCCGTCGCCAGAATTGGCGAGGGGGTAGTATTCCAAATTGTAATACACCTTACTCGACATGTTTTGATAAGGCTATACCAGAGTTAGCATTTAACCGCGAGGTTGATATAGCACTTAAGAGTATATGGTATAGCGTTATCATGGAACATGGTTCCGCAAGCTGCAAACGGGCTCAGCTCATGCCAGAGCACCATCTCACATAATTCCAAGCACTCTGCCTTCAGGATTGATAAGGCCTTCCATAGGAGTGACTGATAGGAATATATGTGTCCATTTTAGGGTTAGATATAGGTATACTATATCTACAGCAAAGGGTGTTTACACCACCTTGCCCCAGCTGTCATGCAGCCAGTCGTGTCAGATTTAGATGGCCAGCCAGGGGTGGCATAATACATGCTTCAGCCCCTGGTACGCCCTGGGTACACCTATGCCCTGGGTACAGGGACTGATAAGGTGGCCCAGTACCAATTGGTAAATGCACCTAAAGTACATGGTTGTCAATTTAGAGAGAGAACAGCTGGGCTGTGGGTCTGATTAGCAGGTTCACAGCCAGGGAAAGTTGTAAACCAGTGCAGCAAAAAGCAAAAATCTGGGGTGACCATAGGATTGCAGACCCCACTCTCCTGCTCAGTACCCTTACTGTGAGACTGGTAGCGCCGCTTGAAAGACTGGGTTCATCACTGAAAGGCAGCAGCACCTTAGTAGCAGAGTTACGGTGCATGGGAGGGAGTGCTGCATGGGGCTAGAGCACCGATGCCCATGACGCACTGTACAGCCCGGGTGGCCCTTGTTGGCATATGTCCGCTCACCAGCCCCGCTCCCAATCACGGGGGTCTTCCAGTTGGCTCAGGCTCATAGGCGGTTTACGGGTAGGGTGGAGGTAAACCACCGAAGAGCAGGGAAGCCCGCATGCGGACGGAAAACGGTATGTCCAGCATGTAAGTTCTGTGCCAGTGGTGAGGTACCGGCAGTACCTCTTAACATGAAGGGTGGAACCCAGTGTCCTATGTGGGCCACGCTGTTGCCTCCAGGTTGGGTGCTCTCCCCAGCGTGGCTGAGCAGCTGTGCTGATATAATTGTTTAAATTGCGGGGGGCGTGGCTAGCAGCCTAACATGGTGGACGCGAGTGAGTAGAGCTCCGTCCACGGTGCCTTAAACATCCTGACATTATCCTGCTGAGGTGCACGATCCCGACCAGAGACGCGCAGGACTAGCAGGCGAAAGTGCCAGGACGCCACCGGGACGAAGAAAAGCGGATTCACGGCTGGTGGTGGCAGAGAACGGAGGGCTGGGCTGTGATGCACGGGACGGCCGGAGGCACGAAAATTGTCTGAGGCTCCGGGACATTGTTGGGAGCAGGAGCTGCGGCGGGGCCCACGCCCGGAGGAGACGGAGACTGCCCGGTGCCCTGACTATTCGGAGGCCGGGTGTGCACGACCAGTGAGACGGGGAGTGCGACCCTACAATCGGCGCCGCGAGACGGGTGCCCGGAGGTGTCGGGAGACTACGGGAAGGCCTGCACACCCAGAGGTACAGCGGAACTCGGTGCGGAGCGGGGGGGCCCCCCCGGAGGTCAGCGCATTGAGGGGGCGGCTTGCGGCAGCTTGCTGAGCCCGCGCTGGGGCCTGCTGGAGTGCAGTAACCATTCCGGGCCGGGTTCCGAGCGACGGCCTGTGGCCCTTCAGACAGTGGCGGGCCGCGAGGCGTGGATCCAGAGCCGGCAGACAGCCAGCTCGCAGAGAGTGCATATAGGGGGGCCCCCATCCCGGAACGACCCCACATCGCGGGGCCGCCTGCGCGCAGCGACAGCCCCCTGCGCACCTCACCTGCTGCCTGAAGCCTGGGCCCTCTTTGGCGCAAAATGGCGTCATGCTCCCGGCCCGCCTGAGGCCGCTTCTGGGGCCCTGTTGCGGTTGGATCCCACCCCACTGGAGCTCTCCTGGCGTATGCTACCTGCAGGTACGACCTGCCCACGAGCTGCCCTGAAGGCAGGTGCCATACAGCGAGAATCCATCTGCCCGGCACAGTCTGCATTGCCTGACCCTAAGATGGCGGCTCAGACACCCTAATCCACGATCCCTGCTGCCGGTGCAGGCCTAGTGGGCCGTGGGGGCCGAAACATTACGCATTAGCGGCCTGGAGCCTGCGGGGCATAATGGACACTACAGCGAGAGTCGGGGACGCAACGGACTAGCGGAGGCCACGACCACGGGGTGGAGAAGTGAGGTCGGGAAGTAGACCATGACATTCTGCTCTAGGCGCCATTTCGACTGCCCATAGAAAGGAAGGGCCCTGTCACTGGGCTGCACTGGTCAGCTCTACTGTTTGCCGACACTACTAGCTGCTGAGGCTGCACTAGCGGTAACGGCGTGCGAGGAGAGGCATTCCCTGCGTCGCTGAAGTGGGGAGGCGCCTGGGAGTGCACTGCGGACTGTCTCTGCACAATTACCGGAGGTGAGAGCTGCCAGATCAGGGCTGGACGGCCCCTGGGGTAATTGGACGGTGCCCCTGAGTGGCGGGGGCCCACCTGGACAGGCCAGACGCCAGCCGGCCCACAACACTGACTCATTGCAACGCGAGGCAGGAAGGTTGCCCGCTCCTCTCCGCCCTCTTTTGTCTCCTACCCCCCCACTCGCCATTGCTGCCAGTCCCGTACCGGACGTGTTGATGCCCACGGCGCAGCAACTCGCAATGGGAGGGGCTGCGAGACAAGTCACAGACGAAGCAGCAGGAATTGAAAGGTCCTGACCCGCCACGAGAGCAGAGGCGGATGGACGCGGAACCCGCGGCCGCCTTGGCAGCCAAGATGGACAAGGTCTTGGCGGTGAAACGCATCCGGACTACCTTAACACAGACCAAAACCTCCCTGGAAGCACGCCTGGATAAAGTCACCTCTGACTTCACGCTGTTGCACGCGGATCATCGCAAGTTGTCAGAGTCGGTAGCTGAGCAGCGCCAAACGGTCCAGGCATTGCAACCTGTGGTCCACAGTCACGCCTCGGCTTTGCAGGATCTAATCGACAAGAGTCCATGCGCTGGAGGACCGCGCAGAGGACGCAGAAGGGCCCTCCCGGCACAACAATGTCCGCGTGGTAGGCCTGCCGGAGGGGGAAGAAGGAAAAAACCCCGAACAGTATACAGAGGACTGGTTGAGAGCGCTCCTGCCGGCTGTAACACTGTCTGCACACTTTGTGGTGGAAAGGGCACATAGAGTGCCGGCACAAGCCCGGAGGCCTGGAACTCGGCCCCGCCGTTTCTCTTTAAACTCCTCAACTACCGAGACCGAGATTCGGTGCTTCGTAAAACACGGAAGATGGGAGACCTCAAAGTGGGCAACAGTCAGGTGCTGTTCTTCCCAGATTATACAGCGACAGTGCAGAGACGACGTGGCTCCTATCTGGCAGTGAACAGACAGCTACGAGAATTGGAACGGCCATACTCACTGCTGTTCCCCTCCCGCTTAAGAGTGGTCACCACTGAGGGTACGCGCTTTTTGAGGCCCCATCAGACGTATGGGACTGGTTGGAGGAGACGGGCAGATGGTCGGGACGAGGCCAGTAGGCCCAGAGGAAGGCGGATGGCAGGAACAGCGCTCCAGGAGACGGAGGAGGAAGAGAGGGTCCCGGCGAGGTACGGATCTGGGACGGGCTGCCCCCAGCCCAGAGAAAATGAGGCAGGAGCGGCAGGAGGCCCTGGAGGCGGTCGCGACGTTGGGAGAGGGTAACGCAAGCCGTGAACCGAGCTACAGGCAGCAGAGCGCAGCGCACGCCAGTGGATCCTCCTCACCGTCCACTGTGATGTCAGAAGACACTACAATGTCTAGTCACACCTCAGACAGCTGACTTTATAGCGTGACCAGACGCAGACTTGGGACAATCTCATATGTTGCCTGTGTCACACACTGCCCATTGTATCCTTTATCTGATTGCTGCAACATGCTATTCTGGTTGGCTGTGGGCGCGCGCGCCTCTGCGACAGTTTGGGTCCTAGCGGTGCGCTGTGGACATGTAGCCGCGCCTTGCGAGGGGAGGGATCTGGTGTTTTACCACGAGAGTTGCTCCCGGGGGATGCCTCTGGTTTGCCTGGTGAGCCTTACCGATTAGATTTCGCATGAGCATCTCAGACACCCTAAGGGCCCTGTGCGAGGAAGATGTGGGAGTAAACCGATAACACAGACTGCGCGTTCCCCCGCACGCACACACATTGCGGTCACAAAGTATTAAGCTGTAGTCAAGTTGACTAGTCTGGACACGCTCCCCGTTGGGAGTACGCCCATAAAGTTACTATGTTAGTTTTGGTTCACATGTTCCAAGAGCGGCACGCAGAGATCCCCACCCGAGAGCCTACCCCTCGGCTCTATACGATACACCCCTGCCCCCTCGGGCGGTTGCACCACAACATGACTCATGGCGTGCACTAACATCATGACCTGGAACATCCGCGGCATGCACACCCCGTCGCGTAGGTACTCTGTCTTCGCATACATGCAGCGGCACCAGGTGGGGATCGCGCTTCTACAAGAGACTCATATGTCCCAAGTGGAATTAGAGAGACTTCGCAGGCGCTGGAGGGGGCAGCTGCATGGTACTACCCATTTAGCACACGCGCGAGGCACACTGATATGGGTGAGGGCAGGTGTTCCCTTTGTATGCACTGACACACAGATAGACCCAGAGGGGAGGTACTCCTTTGCGAGAGGGAGGCTTAATGGGCAAGCGATAATTTTGGGCTCTATTTATGCCCCCAACACGGAACAGCCTTCCTGGCGTCATTTAATCACATCCTCCAAAGGTATGCGGGCCTCCCCTGGCTGCTAGGCGGTGACTATAACATGGTGCTGGACAAGCAGTTAGACCGCTCTTTTCCGCCCTTGCGCGCTGTGGCGGCTGCTTCGGCGGCACAAGCTCTTAGAGACTGGTTGACACACTGGGGTATCCACGACCTCTGGCGCACACAACACCCTACAGACAAAATGTACTCCTACAATTCGTCGGTGCACGACCTTCATGTTCGCCTGGACAGAATAGTAGACTCCCAGTCCCAGCTCCCGCTCCTGACTAAGTCGGAATACCTAGGTAGGACGCACTCAGACCACAACCCCCTGTGGTTCCAGATTAGCTGTGCGGCGGATAGACCCCCAGTGCCCACTTGGCGGATTCAGCCGGCTGCACTGGAGGATGCCGAGTTCCGGCCATCACTGGGTACGGCCATCCTATCCTACTTTGAGGAGAATGAGGACACAGCGAGCAACCCTCTGGTGGAATGGGACGCCCATAAGGCAACTATCCGGGGACACTGCATAGGGACTACGTGAAACATCCGCGCGCAGGTGTCCGCGTCCCTAGCCCGCATAGAATCCGAGCTTCTGCAGTATGAGCGGGAGGGGGAAGGAGCGGATAGGCATGTGTTTAAGCTGGGGGAGCTACGAGGTGAGCATGCGGCCCTGCTCGAGTGATTGAGGTGCCACAACTATGCAGCGCACACGGCTAAGATGCACGCGAAGGCGGATAGAGCTGGCCGCTTACTGGCCTGGCTGATACGGACCACTGAGCGCAATACCCCGATTGGTGCCATCCGCTTAGGGGACGGGGCAGTGGTGTATACGCTTCGCGAAATTCACCAGGCGCTCACTGACCATTATCGGGACCTGTATAGGGCTCGAGGTACTGGTCCGGAATGCGCGGTGACAGACTTTCTGGAGTCGGTTGCGCTGCCCACAGTCACAGATGCGCAGAAGGTAGAGCTGAGTGCCCCGCTCACGCTGGAAAAGGTGGGAGATGCGATTCAGGCACTGGCGACGGGGAAAACACCGGGGCACGATGGCCTGCCAGACGAATACTACAAAGCGAATAGGGACATATTCGCACCTCAGCTTCTTCAAATGTATAGGGCATCGATAGATGAGGGCCATCTTTAGTCCTCTCTGCGGGAAGCGTTCTTGGTGTCCCTACCAAAGCCTGTCAGAGACCCAATGTCCCTGAGCTCGTATCGCCCGTTGACGATGCTCAACACAGACTATAAGATTCTAGCCAAAATACTCGCCGAACGCCTGGCGCCAATGGTTCCGCACTTAGTCCACTCGGACCAAAATGGTTTCGTACCGGCAAGGTCCACATCTCTGAACCTCAGGAGGTATTTCCGAGTAGCGACAGAGGCGGCGGCGGTCTGGCCAAGAGCAGGGTGCCTGGTGCTGGACCTAGAAAGGGCCTTTGATAGCCTTGAGTGGGGTTATCTACTGGCGGTATTGGAGGCGTGCGCACTAGACGGGAACTTCCTGCAGATGGTGGGACTTCTATATAGGAGTCCTGTAGTCCGCGTCCGGCTGGGGCAGAACATCTCGGAGGAAGTGGCGGTGGGCAGGGGCGCCCGGCAAGGGTGTCCCCTGTCACCGCTGCTCTTCGCGCTAGCCATGGAACCCTTGGCAACAGCCATGAGACAGCTTCTGGCTGACAGAATCCCACTAGGTGACGGGGTTCATCAGGTGTCTCTATACGCCGATGATTTATTGGTCTTTGTCAGGGATGTGCACCACATGCCGGAACAGCTCGCCCCGCTGTTGAGTTGATTTGCCGGCCTTTCAGGGCTCCGAGTCAATGCGGGTAAGTCCTGCCTCTATGCCTTTAACAGCGAGGTTAACGACCCGGAGTACAGCCTACAGGGCACGCGAGTTCAGTGGAGAGTGGACACGTTTAAATATCTGGGGATCCAGATCTATCGGCGGCTGGCAGACCTGATGGACGGAAATCTAGGCAGAGCGGTGACTGCGCTTAAGGCGCAGATTAGCTTCTGGTCCACGCTCCACCCGACGCCCACAGGCAGGGTTGGCCCAGGCCAAAATGGTGATGCTCTCCCGCCTTCTATACTATTTTGCGAATCTGCCTCTGTTCGTGCCCGCATCATTCTTCTCCAAACTCAATGGGATACTGCGCCACTTTTTCTGGGGCGCATCTCGGCACTGGCCTTGGGGAAACTGTTCATACCCACAGACAAAAGCAGCCTAGCTGCCCCCTGCTTTGAGCACTACTATCTGGCAGCGCAGCTCCAGTGGATTGCCCGCTGGTTAGCGGACAGAGGGAGAGAGGACACCGCCACGGGTGATCCGCCATATACTCTGGAACGGATCACCGCGCTGTTCCATCCGTTAGCGGCCAGGGCCCGACCGGCCCCGCTGCTACTGGGGGTGGCGTACAGGTGCTTCCGCAGGGCACTGTACCTCACAAGGAAGGTGCTCCCATACGCGCCTGCTGTGCCGCTGGAGGGCTCGCCGGGGGGGTGAGGGCGTCCTCACGTGCCACATGCCAGAACGATGGCAGGAGGCGGATGTTCAGACGCTGGGCGACTTGTACCGAGACGGAGTCATGATCCCCTTTGAGATATTGGTTACAGAGGTTGGGCTCCCTCCCGGAGGATTCCTCATGCACAGGTCACTCACAGCCCGGATGGCGAGGAGCTGGGGCGAGGAGGAGCCGGTGCAGCACTTGATGATGCAGTACCTACACGTCATGGGTAGGGGCAGGCATCTCATTAAATGGTTTGCCGCGTCCTTACGGATGCATACGGAGCTGGATCTGACCCCACTCCGTGGAAAGTGGGAGCGCGATATGGGACACGCATTGGTGGACAAAGAATGGGAGAGGATACTCAAAAGCCCGGTGCGCATCCCCAGAAACATGCGCTTTCGACAGATCCAAGTATATATAGTCCACAGGGTCTATCTCACCCCTGCCTTAATAAATAAATACTTCCACAGGGCGGATGCGTCTTGCCCCCGGTGTGGCTAGCTGGACGCGGATCTCCTCCACCTTCTGTGGCATTGCCCAAGACTTGGCGCCTATTGGAGGGACGTCGGCGCCCGCCTCGCGCAATGCACTGGCCGCATGATCCCTTGTAACTGGCCTGAATTTCTCTTGCACCACTTCAAGCGGTCGCCTAAGGACAAGGCGGCGTACCGCTTCTTAGATCTGGGGATGGTCACAGCGGTGCGGCTCCTCTCCAAGATATGGAAGGCAAGCGACTCGCCCATTGTGCAGGCGTGGACCCTGTCCCTCCTGTCGTGGGCCCGAGCGGAGTGGACCGCCATTAGGAGAGAGGAAACAATGGGACTCCGCAGAGAGCCCATGGCGGACAGCTGGGAGGGCATGCTAAACGCACTGCAGGCGACAGGGGCTGACACAACTGAGGGAGGGGGACTCAGCGGGCAGGGTGGATAACAGAGGGGAGGGGTGCACGGCGGACACCAACACTGGCACGCAGACTGGGGCCCGCCATTGGAGCGCGGCGAGGGTGCAATCGGAATAGAAAGACATATGCATATCATACGGGGCGGGGAGAGTTGGTAAGACTGAATAAAGGGATGAGTACCTTTTCTCACAAGAGGGAGGGGGAGGCGGGCCTCTGGGATGGGAGTGAGGGGATGTTATGTACCGAATTCTAACAATGATGCCGTATTTTGATGTTATTGTTTTCTTGCAAATGTTACGATTGCAACTGAGTTACACATGTAAGATCTGTCTCTCCATGTAGCAAAAGGATGCAACGACTCACATAAACTGTGGACATGTCTAGGCTTCTTAGACTTAGTCACTTGCCATATGGATGAAACCGCAATAGCGCCACAACAGCTCGTCGCACCACCGACAGCGCACTGATAACTGGACACTGCTGATGAAGTATTTTGATGTATATGGTACTCGCTGTGAGAAGTTGAAAATTGAAAATGCCAATAAAAAGAGTTGACAAAAAAAAATAATTGTTTAAATTGCTTCACCCAGCAGTTACTGGTGTGCCTATGACTCCGGTTGGAAACTAGGGACCCGGCAGGTTCGGCACAATCAGGGCATCGGAAGTCACATCCTCTCTCTCTTTCCCTCCTATTGTGGGAGATCTGCCCTGTCCTTATGATAGTTTATTAGTACAATTGTTTGTGTTATTGTTACTCGGGATGCGTGAGATTTGACGTCTCTGCTAGACAGGACACCTTCAGTGCTTAGCTGACCCGACATGTAAGTACAAGAGCGGACTTGTCCGCATCTCCGCTGTTTCAGTTTCTTGTTGCTTTGTTTTTGCACTCCCGGAAGCGGGGTCTCTGAATGTCCTCTAATATTACTCGGCATCAACACTGCCAAGGTCCACCACCTGGCTGTTGCCATTCCTTCCTGACAGAGTGCTTCACGGTTCCTTTTAAAAAGTTAGGCAGCCTAATTTGTTGTGGTTTGTTTCACAAGGCTATCAGCTGGTTGTCATAAACAAACGTAATACATATTACTATGTCTGACAGATAAAATTAGCCCTCGTATTATTGAAAAACCCTTTTTGCATATTTTCTGGATTTTTTTATTTATTTATGTCCATTTCTGAGGGGGAAACTGTCAAAGTGCGAACAGTAATTGCTGTTGACAGGAGCACAAGTGGACTGTATGGGACATAGCTACAATGAGTTCATTTTTAGTTTGCACAATGGACATTTCTGATCTATGACTAATCAGGATGGTTTGAACTATGAATAATATATAGTATTACAGTGAGAAAGGATTCCGTTAAAGGCATGCTGCACTTTAATTATTACCTTGTGTAAATTAAATCCTTGATTAAGTAACAACCATGACAGTAGTATGCCCTAGGTGCAATGGTATTGAACTATGGACAACTAAGCTTATGAATGTAAAAAATGTAGATTGTTGCCCAAATAATTAGCCTTAGCGTATGAGCAAAGGTTTTATCCATGATTATTATTTAGTATCAGGATGACCGAGGATCCTATTAAGGTATGTTGGACTTTATAGACTATTTTGAAAAAATAGAATTGTGGTTTAAGCAACAGTGTAAATAGGAAATGTTGGGTGTAAGTGCAATAAGATCTACGAAATGTAATAACTGTAGATTCGTACCTTTATAACTAGTTCCTACCTAAAAGCTTTGAATACATCATGAAGGTTTTAACCATTTAGGACAATGTGTTATATGGCAATTTAATTCTGTCGTAGTGCAAGTTTTAATTAACTGAACAATAAATAAAGTATTCTATTCTTCTTCACTCTTCCATTGCACTGAACAAAGGCAGTAAGCAAGCCTGAACCTCCCCACCTTTGTTCTGGAGGTTGCTTTCACATGTTCTTTTTTTGAAACGCGCCGGGGACCTTCCACCGGGTAGATCCACAACACGCGGTTTCAGAATAAACTTGTACAGGTGGGTTGTACCGTAAAAATGTCATGAGTTTCAAAATTTTTTTTTTTTTAAGTAAACGTAAAACATTTTGGTTCTTCTTTTCTTAAGTGAACACAAATGTGCAATATATGTATGGTTGTACCTCCATCTGTAATCAACATTCATATAACGTGAAATTATGTAATAGACGGCAGATAGGAGTGCGCGTCAAAATAGGTTTAGGATCTTTGGCTTGTATAATGCATATCAGTATTGTGCCACTGACATTTCTACTGTGGGATTCAAGCCAATTGACTGCTTGCATTGTAGGGTAGGCTGTCATAACCCAACCATGCCACAATGACGCCAATCTAGACTCAGACTGGTCCTGGTTTGAAAGTTTTTTCAGGGCTGATTTTGGTTTCTGGTCTGGAACTACTAGTACGGGAGGAAGATTGTCACTGTTGCATGAAAATTATACAGACTATGCTCGATTAATCTATGCTGTTAAATGTACAATATTTACAGTTCCACATTCTATCACACCCTGTGAAACATAGATAGGGAAACACAGGCCTCGATAAGTACATTTAGCGTGAAACATGCATTTTAGCACCTGTGAATTTCTTGCACCCTTACTTTGTATTCCTGACATTCTCTAGATCTCTCCATTGCCTTCTCTCTTTTATCGTTTTTCTCTCAATTGATTTTATCCTGTTTTTATCTCTTAAATTTCTTTTCTCTCCCCTCACTTAGCCCTCCATTTGTCCTCCTGTCTTTCTCCTTTTTCTTTTCCTCACTTCATTCTCCCCTTCTGTCTCCTCTACTGACTTATTTGCCTGAACCCTATCTCTTTCAATCTTACCTCCTACAAATTCTCATATTTTCTTTACCTTCACCATCTTCTGTTTCTCACACATGTCCTTTTCTCTGCTTCTGGTTATTACTTGTTTGTGATATCTTGCCATCTTCTTTTCCTCCTTCCTCTTCTGTTCATTTTAAGTATGTCTGGACAACACAGCTGTCTACAACATATATTGTTATCATTCTTTAAAATATACGTGGAGTGGGCTTTGGCTCCACCAAAAGTTCTATCAGTCTCATTCCATGCTCTTGCCATTTTGGTGTAATGTTCCGCCTTCCAGGAAGTGCAGTATTTGGAATGCATGAATGCATAATGCATTTATTTTTACATCAGAAAAGTACACTCAATTATCACATTGTTTGTCACATTAAATTCTTAACCACTGATTGTGCCACCATCATCAGTAGCCCCTTAACCATGTCTCAACAGTGCAAGCTTCCTTCACCTAGAAAAGGTACAGCCCGGCAGCAGCAGTGCAAGCTTCCTTCACCTAGAACAGGTGCAGCGTGGCAGCAGCAGTTCACGCTTCCTTCACCGAGAACAGGTGCAGCGTGGCAGCAGCGCACGCTTCCTTCACCTAGAACAGGTACAGCCTGGCTGCAACAGTGCAAGTTTCCTTCACCTAGAACAGGTATAGCCTTGCAGCAGTGCAAGCTTCCTTCACTTAGAACAGGAACAGAGGTGTTTGGAGGCCACGCTCCCCTTTCTCCACCACTCTGCACATGCGACTGCTACGTTATAGTTAGAATTTAGCATTTAAAAATCCTTAGAAATTCACAGAAAAAAAACATAGGTTTCAGGGACTTTTTGGTTAGTTGGAGATTTCACTCGTACAAAACCATAGAAATGTGGCCGTTATAGTTAGTAGACTTAACTAAAACTCACGCCCGCGCAATGCACTGCTGATGACGTCACATATTACATCACCCATGACATGTTCAGTGACATCACTCATGACATCATCCACGTGATCATTTGATGCACCTCGTCATACATTAAAACCTTTCATACACCTACTCTAAAATACAGACCATCAATACCGAAACCAGACAGACCAATAGCAGTTAGTACATACCTGCCCAGTGATTCATACATCTACACACACATACACTCACTAACCCATACAGTCACTCAAACACAGTCATTCATCTATACAGCCACTGATATATCCACTCATACACCCATATAGACACTCAAACACTGCCACTCACCCAAAGAGTTACTCATACATCTAGTCAGTCATGCAAAGAAACTATCACACACCCATTTACTTGCTTATACAGTCATATACACACACACCACTGCACTTATTTATACAGATACCAACACATACTTACTCTCTTAAACAATCACTCATAGAAACACACATCTTTTTCCTCCTGTTCCCTTCGTAATGCCTCAGTGGGACTTTAACTTGATTCTTACATATCTTATGTGCGCTCCCTTTGAGCCGCTACATTAATGTCCTCTCAGACTTCTCACTTTGAAAAGTGCCTTTCTGGCTGTCCATCACCTCTGCACGCAGGGTGAGTAAGCTACAAGGTCTTTCTTCCAAGCCTCCCTTTCTGGCTGTCCATCCGAACAAGGTCGTCCTTCGAACTAGACCTTCTTTTCTTCCCTAGGTGGTTCCTTCTTTCCACAGTGGCCAAACCATCACTTTGCCCACCATCTTTTCACCTCCGCATCCTTTGAAGGAGGAAGAGAGGCGACACCGTCAGAATCCAAAGTGTGCGATTTCCTTCTACTTGGATTACACCAAACAATTCCAGGTGGACGACCAGCTCTTTGTTGGTTACGTGGGTACTAAGAAAGGTTGGGTCATGCACAAACAGACCATCTCCAGGTGGGTCGTTCTGTGAATCAAAGCCGGCTATTCTTGGGCAAAGAAGGAGCCTCCAGTGGGGCTGTGCACCCATTCCACCAGGGCGACGGCAGCTACTACTGCTTTGAGACGAGGAGTCCCCTTAAATGACATCTGTCAGGCAGCTACGTGGGCATCAGTGCACACGTTCACCGAAGCCTACTGCCTGGACAGCCAAGTCCGGAGAGACAGCTTCTTTGGCCATTCTGTTCTCCAGGACTTTCTGGTGTGAACTTAGTTTGCAGACCCACCACCGGGGTTGGTATTGCTGGGGTATCTATTCTAAGGTAAGGAATCTATAACTAACTGTTTCTTAAAGATGAACAAGTTACTTACCTTCGGTAACGATATATCTGTAAGAAACATAGTTTAGTTATAGATTCCTTACTGCGCCAACCAATCCTCCCCATTTTGCAAACAGACTTCTAGGGTTAAGGAATTCCTTTCATGGCCTGCACTTCTGGCGTGGAAAGTGGTGTACAGGACTGACGTCAGCGCGCGAGGGCGGCATCTATGTAGCTACTGCGACAACATCTCGGCGACACCGACGACGAATGCGGAGTCGACCGACGCCACCTTCCGACACACAGGGGTACCGCTGACGAAAAAACTTTCCGGATCCAGTCTGACGCCTGGGGGTAATTCTAAGGTAAGAAATCTATAACTAACTGTTTCTTTCAGACAAGTGTACCGACAACCAATAGGCAATCTGTATGTTGCCTGATCAAGACTAAGTCATCTGTCTTGTGTGCCTAGCATTTAAGTTGAACAAAACCCTTTGATACCTTAGGGCGCAACTGTGGGCACTCACCATACAGTGGGAAGACCTCTTCGGAACACCGGACATCTTCGGGGAAAAAAAGGGAGCCACCCTCAGTGCCCACAAAGAGGATGAACCATTGGGCTGACCCTCGCTCAAAGACTTAACAGCCCACAGCCATGCAGAGACTCAGACGACGATAAAGAGGTGGTGCTGGTGTTGAAGACTGGCCCTCAGATAAAGACTAATCAGAGAACTGTGAGTAAAATGGCCCATGAAAAGCACAAGATTGCATGTTCAAAGAAAAACAACTTGCAAACATGTGAGCCCACAACTAGATTGCAGGAGTATGAGGTAAGCATGTGCATCTACAACTACACAAACAACGAATACTATACACATACAAAAACACATACACAAAATATATGGATGAGAATTCTTTCTAATTTGGCCAATTTAACAGACTGCATGTTCTGTCATTCTGAAATTCTAGAGTCGCATGTAACTCTCCTGCTTCTAACTCAGTTGCCCCTACCAAGAGTGCCTATATTACACACTATAAAGCATTACGAACTCCTGAAAACAAAACTATTTAAACAGTTTACATGTTGCTTACAATGTGGCAGCCTTAAACCTTAGAGTTCCTCTGTATTAGTAGTGGCAAATCATTACCTGTTGGTTTGACGGGTGAGGGCTAGGTGTTGGTCGCGGGGAAAAGTCTTCATCTTCTACTCCAGAGTCATGATCACTTGCTGATAGTTTGTTTGGAGAGGATCTCTGATTGAGACTAAAAATTCAGAACAAATTTAAAACCAACATCATGGACTACAATATGATTTCACAGCAAGGCTAAGCAAATCCCAGGAACGTTTGTTTTCTAGTTAGTCTAAACACCTTCGCACCAAGTAATACTAGTGACCTTACACAGGACATCATAAAGGACATCAATGATATTACATATCACCTCACCATTTACACCAATACTACCACTGAAGCCACTGAACACCCCTTCACCCCACAGTTCACTAGCTTCACCGTTTGGCCATACAGTGAATAAACGTCTTGGCCTTCAACTAGCCAGAAGCTCAACACCACTTATCCTCTGGACAGGCATTGTGCCCAGAACAACACTACACAGTCTGTAAAGCAGGGTCATTGGCGATGGTCATTAAAAATAGAACATAAAAGGACCTTACCAACACATTATTTAATTGTATCCTCGTTTTGAAACAAGACTGTTTTACTCTACAAGTCAAAAGATGCATCATCATTTGAGGCTTCGGTGAGGTCACGTATGAGGTCAGTTGTAATCTAATATCACTAATGCATTTGAGAGGAGGCCACCATGTGCAAGGTTTTGAGAGGTACACTGGAAGGGAGTTAGTATTGCATAGATTAACGTAACTGACAAATTTCAACGATTTGTTTTAACTTGTAATAACTACCCTAGGAATTAGGTTTTCAGAGTTTTTTTTTCTGCTCATGTCCGACCCCTGGCCTTACATCTAATGCCACAGCTCTGAGGACCTTTGATCTGTAGCACAGTGTGTGGCTTTCGCCCATGACTTGGAATCAATATACCACACTTCAGGGACCTGCTGTTCGCAGATCAAGCCACATCTGTGCCCTCATTTTGAGTGCACTGTCCCCACACTAATACCCCTATGCAACCCTTTCGCTATACCTAGGAAGTACAATACAAATATGTTTACTCACACCCCATGCCCAGTACCAGACTCCTATCAATGACGCTGCATATATCAGGGCTAGGCATGTCATGATCTCCTACCGTCACGGACACACCCGTCCGGTGCAAACGTGTCTCCCTACTCGGAGACTTGAGGAGATGTTGACATTTACTCTCCAGATTTTTTATCCCGATCGTTCACCCGCTTGACCGCAACTGGGTCAGAATTATCACCGGTTCGTCGATTTCTTGCCCTCCACTTAAACCAACAGATTCACCTTTGTACCAAAAAATCCTGTGGACTACTCTATATCCTGGAGGATCTATACACACCTTCAGTTCTTTGAGAGACATATAAACTCCCAGACCACCCCTAAGATGGAAATTGTATCTTTTTGATCCTGAAGGTGGTGATATTAATTTGTGTTTCACCGAAGCGTACGTAGGCCAGTGACATGCATCTGAGAGAGCCCTACTCAAGAACCAAGCCAAAAGAAGAACTAGCCGTAACTAAATTGATGGACTTGTGTTTTTTTCGAACTGTAGAATCTTTTGACAAAATACAAACAATCAACGAGTAGGATCATTGCTCAGATGTGTTTTTATTGTGAACTTGCTTGTGTGGTATGTTAGTTGGGATGTAGGAGTAGAATGAAAGGTGAGAATGGAAGAATGATGGAGTCAATTTTTGGGGGTTGCTAAAATACAAATCACTGCTTAGAAAAGTCAAATAATGTCTTTCTAATTGAAATATTGTGATTTTTTTATCTGTATCAAAATGTTTGCTAAAAATGTTTGCTAATAATAAAAAAAGAGTGAATATAAAAAACAAATATAGAAAAATATTTTTGATAAATAAACAAAATCAAAAGAAATTTTTGTGTTGAGATTCTATGCTGTAAGGCAATTGTTTTGATTAGAGTCACTACCATTTTAGAAATAGTTGCTCTCTATAAGGATGTTATTGCCACTAAAAATGGGTGGATGGATGCATGATGGGTGGATGGATGCATGGATGGATGCATGATGGGTGGATGCATGATGGGTGGATGCATGATGGGTGGATGGATGTATGCATGATGGGTGGGTGGATGGATGCATGATGGGTGGGTGGATGGATGGATAGATGCATGATGGGTGGGTGGATGGATGGATAGATGCATGATGGATGGGTGGATGGATGGATGGATAGATGCATGATGGATGGGTGGACGCATGATGGGTGGATGGATGGGTGGATGCATGATGGATGGATGGCTTTATGGTTGGGTGGGTGGATGGATGCATGCAGGATGGATGGATAGGTGGGTGGATGAATGGGTGGATGGATCCATGATGGGTGGGTGGATGCATGGATGGATGCAGGGTGGGTGGATGGATGGCTGCATGATGGATGGGTGGGTGGATGGATGCATGATGGATGGGTGGGTGGATGCATGATGGATGGGTGGGTGGATGCATGATGGATGGGTGGGTGGATGCATGATGGATAGGTGGGTGGATGGGTGGATGGATGCACGATGGGTGGATGGATGGATGCATGATGGATGGGTGGGTGGTTAGATAGATGGATGGGTGGTTGGGTGGGTGGATGCATGCAGGCTGGGTGGGTGGATGAATGGGTGGATGGATGGATGCATGATGGGTGGATGGCTGGGTGGATCGATGCATGAATGATAGACGGATCGCGCAGCGTGACAACGTGTGGAAACGACTCAGGAGTGGATTCTAGAGGCCACTAGTGGATCATTCATTGCAAAGAGGAAAATTACTGACCACTGACTGTCAGCTGGACAGGCAGTGGGGGTGCGTGGCACGTGGTATTCGTGTGTTGAAACAGAGCTATTATCCTGTTATGCATACATTTCCTGCATGTAGACAGTGAGAAAAGACTGATTAATCTATGTGTGCGCACTGGGAGCAGATAGCCGTTTTCTCTTTTTATCCTCTCTGGTCCTTTATTTATGTGTTGTCAAGTGGTTTTACCGAGGCAATCACGGGATTACACACCATCATACGAAGCTATGATTATTAATTTAAGGTTAAAATTCTGCTTTTAGAACCACGCTGGTTTCATTTACTGTGTCATGGCCGTCAGAGGCGGTGCGGACTGACGTTGTTGGAGGTCCTCCGAATCTCTTAGACATGGAATTATAGGAATGCTCCTGCTGTTTGCAATTCGATTAACCAAGTTAGAGTTTAGCCGTGTCATAGCTATGAAATTGGCCTGTAAGTGGCTTATTAGCATGATTTTCCTAATGTCAGATAGGGGAGAGGAGTTGGCCTAACGGCTAGGGCGCTCGACCTCGGACTTGGGGATCTCGGGGTTCGAGTCTCGGTAACGACGCCAAAACCTCCTGTGATTCTGGGCAAATCACTTAATCTCCCCGTGCCTAAAAATGAATGTGTGTCCGTCCTCATGTAACGAAACTGGTGCTATGTAAAGCGCTCTGATACCTGATTCGGTTCGGGTCTAGTTCGCGCTATATAAAACTCTGCAAAAAAAAAAAAAGGGTTTGCCTCTATTCTGTGCTGGATATGGCCTTTGAGGGCATTACCGATGCAACGGGACACCTGAACCTGTCAGGCCTCATTTAAAGACATAATAGGTATGTGCAAAGTCAGGCTGTGTTTCCACTAGTATTGATAATGGAGGTTGTGGGGGTAGCTGGAAAAAGGAGTGATACGGTAATTGCTTCACTGAGTCAAGGTGCTCACACCTGAAAAGCTGTAAGCAACATTTACTAGGTCAATACTTCGAGAAATTTGCTCTACCTTCCACATGGCTGCCCAGTTGGTGACCATCTGATAAAGCTGACGCCTGAAAATGCGGAATTTGGTTGTCCTTTTTAACCCCCTCGTTTGCATGATTCCCATATCAACAAAGTACTTGCACTTTTCTTTTGAGTGTTCTCCTGAAGATTGTTAACCCTTTCTCTTTGAATGCTAGTAAGACAGCATGAAGCGATCACCTCGTATTAGAACTACGAGAATGCAAAGCACGCGTTGTGGTGACGTGCGATGTAGGCGCCTACGATATTGCAGCCTTGCCAATAGGAATGCACGCATTCACGTGTGCGATATAACAGAGGGCGAAGTGTTGCCCTGTGCGATGTCTTAGCCGCGGTGTTAAATCCCGCGATGTAGGATCATACATCCATGGAGAGGCAGCTCTGATACAGGGCTCACCGAAGTCTGAGTTTCCACTCTAGGGCCGGCAAACCCATCTGGCATTAGGGTTGAGGAGGATGCATGAGGTTAGAGTCAAGAAGCCACCGAGCTGTCCTCACTGTGACCCAGGATTGAGCCTGAAACATCGGGATCATATTCTGAATGTCTTGGACTAGCTATGTAGGTGGAAAGATAATGACTGTAGCAGTGCCTACAGCAGCCTCAATGAAGGAAATACTCTGCGTGGGTATCAGGTGGGACCTTGGTTAATGGATTAAAAACCCCAATGAGGTCAGGAATAAGCCTGGCTCGTGGCAGAAATAACGGGTACCTGGAAAGCAGTCTTCATGCTAAGTATTTGAAGTCTGAAGAAATCACAAGAACATGACGAGTCAATTAATACCGCACATCAGAGCCAGCAGATTAATTAATTTTGTATGGTCCCTTTAAGAGGTTCTTGGGAAGCAGTCGGTTAAACAGAATACACCTTGCTTATCCTATTCCTAGAATGAGACACAACTGTTTAAAAACACTCCAGTAAGCATGTAGCAGGCCCTACTTTGGAAGATTAAGGAGGTAGGGAAATATTGGGGGTTTAAATATCCATAACATGGCATATCACCGCCTAACTCACCAATTTCCCTTTCTGTGTATTGCACAGTTCAGCTAGTGGTACTGAAGCACACAAGGTGCTGACGGATTAAAAACACAAACTAACGTTTACTTTTTCTCTTGCCAATGTAATGAAGGCATTTAGGAGACCAAACTCAGGCTTTATTTGCAGAACACACTAGGTTATCCAGTGCAATGGAAACTTAAAATCATACAAAATTGAATTAGTAAAACAAAAGAAACTCAAACAAGCACTGGCACAGTCAACAGGTTTGGCTTTAACAAGATGGTGGTATGGTTGTGTTTTCTTTTATTGCAAGCATATGCCACAAAAAAACTGAAAATGTGCCACTTCCTAAATGTGCTGGCAATATGCTTGTAATACAATTTCAAATTTATTAAAACTAAATGCAATCACTTTTTAAATATATTTTAAATATTACAAGTACTTTAAGCAGGCAAGTACACTTAGAACAGGTATCTAAAAACCTTTTTAGTTTTAATGAACATCACACGCAAATATGATTATTGGTGAAGAGAAAAGACACTATGGCTTTGAATTACTGGAACCTTAAAACATGCTTTAAACAGACTAGGATTATTTTTTTTTTTAAAGGGATTAAGAATGAAACTGAAGAAAAAAGATAACTCACCACAAAGCACTAGGTTGCTTCTGTTTAGCAGAATGTATACATTTAATCAGGGAAAATGTTATCACTAAAGGTGCAAAAGAACCAATGGCTGAAGTTGGGAACTTCTTGTGCCTCATGCTGTATGCTATAGTGGGAGAATTAAAATGCAAATCCCACTTGAACAGAACGATGGATGAAGAGGGATGATCCAAAGCCCCCTCTATATATGTATACTTTATTTAGGAATTAATTTGATGAGGCTATCGAAAAAAAAGTGAAGCCGTTTCTATGCCAGTTCTGAAAAGGCTGGCGAGCATATGGATGTAATCTGCAAAAACATGGTACACTTACGTTGGCAGTGAAACGTCCTTGGAAATCCCATTAAAAAAATCAATTTCTGCACTCTGTGTTGCTGCGCTCAGCTCATATTGGATTGGCGATTTATGGGAAACATCAGCATTCTGAAGAAAAAAAAAAACAGGGTATAAACATTGATACCTGTTTATAATAAGATTTTGAATAATTTATACATTTTATTTTGTAAATAACATTCTCTAAATTGATCTCGCATCAGACTATTTTCCAGTTATACTGGTGCAACAAAAATGTGTACAATTTTTTTCTGAGCCTGACAATCTAAAATGTTAGTCGTAAAACCTGTGGGTTACACAAACAGTACATTTAACGATTATTGACCTTTTAACCTCACTGGAACATTGCATTTAGGAATGATTGGTGGGTTACATGGTTTCTTTAAATGATCCCTTTCAAATAACTGGACAGAAAAGCCACCTAGATGGTCTAAACAGAAAATCTAAAATCAGATAAAAAGGAATACTTTCATCTACTTTAGAAGAATAGTGAATGCTTTTTGGTTCCGCACTATGGGAACTATATTGTAGATTTTTTTCCAAAGATTCTTCCTTCACATGGGTGCCATGACAACAGTCTTCATCCTTCCATCGCTGGCCTCCCACTTGACGCTATAGAGGCACCATACACAGATTAGAAGACATCACAAAAAAAGTCCCTCCTAAAAATCTTTCAATGGCTTACGGCACTGAAGTCATGAAGAAAAATAGAGGAACGGAGGCTTTTAAGAGACAGGTCCAGCATACATGCCCAAGGACAAGTGTATCTAGAAATGGTGTGAGGTTCCTAAAAGGGAAAAGGAGGGACAAAAGAAAAGAGAAGGTCGGGGAGAGGAGGGAAGATGGGGGAACCCCGGTGGGAGAAGGATAAGAAAGGGGAGAGCTCTAATAAGGAGCAAGGGCCCTCACACACCCAGAGAGGTGTCATGCTTCATCATAGAGCAGCTCCTCATTGGTCCGGCGCAACAATGGGGGCTCTTTGCCGGAGGTCTTTAAATAAGAATGCCAAGAAGCCCTATGTGTAGGGGTGGAGGGGCGTAGAGTGCTGCATTTATTCGTCAATTGTGACTGGTGCCCCTCAAGAAACTTCATATTGGTTCTTTAATTACTTGCACTACGTCAAGCATTTGGTCAATCACACTAGTCAGTTCTCGAATAAAACAGACCCCATATGTCCACTGGTGAAAACCTATCCTTAAAATCAGACATTAAGCAATGATGCAAATCATGTAAAAGTCTAGTCATCATTGACATCTATGTACTAAATGGATAATTAGAGCTTTATTCTAAATTGAGCACGTTATACAAAATGAGGTATGTGTAGATATTTATTGATCTATAGTGCTTGAATGTGGAGGAAAGTGTGAATAGGATTAGGTCATTAAAGAATCGTACTTATGGAATGAAATGAGATGTACTGTATTTTAAGTTGTATATAAATAATGAAATATAAATGTTGATTTTTTTCAGCATTTATGGCGAAAAAATGAGAATATTTTCATCGCTAAATAAATAATAAAAACATTTGTACACGGTAATTGCATCTGTTACATATATTGTTGCAGATATTTTAATGGCCCACTTAATATTCTGTTTCCTAAATGTTTTTCACTCAAATAAGATCACAGTCATCTTTGAGTGTGTTTTACAACTACAAAACAAGCACCCGGTTCCGAAGGAGTAAATCTATGTCTAATGCACAGAAATCTGTGCAAATAAAAACCGGTACCCCGACATGGAAATCAAAATAAAAAAAACACAGCATTTAAAAAATGCATCATGCAGCTACAACAAAACAGACTTACTTACCTTGTACAGATGCAATGACTCACTGCAGTTCAAAAGCTGGAAACTTAACTCTTTATTGCCACTGCAAGGCAGGCATTCATAAAATTCGGGTTCTTTGTGCGTTTGCGAGTAGAGCACGATGAGGAAACTTCCAGTCTCAGAAAGTACCCTAAACCAAAAACAAAAAGATAAAACTCAGGCAAGCTATAAATTACCAGTCATTGAACTAATGCAGGGTACGGGGGCATGTCACACATTAACACACTTTGCCACACACACAATGGCTAATACGCAGTCAAGTAGGTGCATACCAGAACTTTTAGTCTGAATTAAGTGCCCAACACAACTCATGTCTTGGGGGTACTTTTAAAGCAGATATCGCGCTTAGCACCATAATTAGTTTGGGCGTCAAGTGGACAAATGAAGGGAAACATCTAAATGATGTAGATTTAGGCGTCAGCGCTTTTCAAATGGACCTATGTCTTCTGCTTACCCTTTTTTTCACTAATCTGCTGAAACAGATTGACAGGGGACTTGGTTGTGCTCTTATTATAAAGAGTATGAGATAAAGCAAAATTATTTGCCAAATCGTGAAAATATCAGAAATCGGCCTTTTCTTTTAGACTAAAGACAGAGTGGAATTCGTTTTTCAAAATCAAATAAAAATGCTCTGCAGGTGTACTACAAAAAGTTGGATTTCAAGCACAAACACAGGAAAAATAAGACATTCCCAGGATTACAGACAAGTATAGGATACCCAAAGAGATTATTGGCATTCTCAGAGGTGGCTATAATGGTGGTCAATCTGAATGGATGATGCAGAATATTTTACCAATTCAGATAGAACACCATTTTAATCAATAAGAATAGGGCACTGAGTTAGGGCCAATCTCACGGACTGCTGGCAACCAATCAAAATATCCACATCGCAGACTGCCGGTAACCCAAATGTAGGCCCGCAATCCCACATCAGACAGCGGCTCACTAAGGTATATCATCCACTGTTTGTGCTTTCTATTCTAGTGCCTGGTAAGCCTGTACCCCAAAAATCCAACGGACTCTTGGATTTATTTATTTTTAAAGACTTTGTGCAGGAGGTCAGAGAAAACCCCACCAGCTTCAGTGTGATGGCGAGCAAAGCAATGTGGTAACACACTTTGGGAATGGCCTAATTTGAATTTGAATTTAAAATTATTTATATAGCGCACGTTCACCAGCGGTTTCATGGCGCTACAACTTACAGATATCAGGGCGAGAGTGGCAGAAACTAAGTTAAAAGGAATCAGGGCTGCTAGTATACTAATTAAAAGATTTAGTAAACAAATGAGCTTTGAGCTGTTTCCGGAATTGCGGATAGAGAGTTAAGGCTCTAAGCTCTGGAGGGAGGGAATTCCAAATGAGTGGAGCAAGGGTCGCAAACTTTGATCCTCCCCATTTCTTCCTCCGGAACCGCGGGACTGTGAGAAGGGATTTAGTGGATGAACGCAGTTCCCTAGTAGGTACATAAGGGATGATCTCAGATGAGATAAAAGCCGGTGCCGTGCCCAGTCGTGCTTGGAAGGGGATAGAGGCAAGCTTGAACTGGACACGTTCACGTACTGGGAGTCAATGTAAAGACTTGAGGAGGGGAGTGACGTGGTGGAACTTTGGCAATTTAAACACCAGGCGTGCCGCCTGGTTCTGGATCTGCTGCAAACGCCTTAAGCTATATGCAGGTATACTTGCATATAGGGCGTTGCCGTAATCCAGGCGGGAGATGACCATTGCCAGGGTGATCAGTTTCAGAGCGTCAAAAGAAAAGAAGCGGGACAACTTGCGTATAGTGCGCAGTGAAAGAAAAGAAGAAGACACCACAGAACTAACCTGGGAGTGAAGGGTGAGCTGGGAATTGAGTTTAATGCCTAATGTTTTTACTGAGGTGGAGGGGACAGGTGGAGAACCTAGAGAAGGGGGCCAAAACAAAGAAGACCAGGGACTACTCTCCCTACTTCCCACATAACAAACATCTCCACCCTCATGAACAGGTACCACCTGCCAATACATCACCAACCCTCCACACACAGGTGCTATATGTTTTTTCAAATATTCAAGATTGAAGCAAGGCATGGTTCTGAATTCGGGTAGGATGGAGGTGGGTGGCTTTTGTGAAAGATGCAAAGCATGA
Source organism: Lissotriton helveticus (assembly GCF_964261635.1). NCBI lineage: Eukaryota > Metazoa > Chordata > Amphibia > Caudata > Salamandridae > Lissotriton > Lissotriton helveticus. Next base: position 228,057,187 of record NC_136058.1, on the reverse strand, counting down.
ACTAAGAGCGAAGTTTGCGCTCATAACCACAGAGGTAGTTAACCCTTGCTCTTAATTCATTCTCCATACAATACCAAACTGCAAATCTGATTTCAAATCCGAAATAATGAAGGATGCGGGAGGGGTACAATATGCTTAACAATTTGCCCATTGAATATCATCCAAGGACTCCCTCAGACCGCAGCATGTTCATCGGAGCTTTCTACCTAGCTAATTGCAGCTAATTGCAGAATTTGTAGAGTACATAAATTGACGTTTTCTAGTTATTGGAGATTAGCTTTCAAGATGTAAAAGCAAATATATTGGATACTTCTATAAGAAGACAAATCTTCAGTTTTACAGTATGCTTCAAAAGAAAGTAGTAACGCGACTTTCAAGGTGCTGCAGTTGGCGGATAAAATATAAAGCAAATGGGCAACAGACAGATCAGATGAGAGATGGAAAGCATATTCCTGAACCAGGAATTGGACCAAGTTAAGCAGAAGCTAATAAAACTAGTATAATTGAGGTAAAAAACAAACGTAAAGACTTAGTAATACGATTTGAATTCAATAACTAGGAAGCAAAATGGTCATCATAAAAAGTGCCCAACAGTAACAAGTGTCTTCAAGCCAGAAAAGCTGCAAAAAGTTTGGCAAATTGTATCAAGTGATCTACACATCAGAAACCCAAGATAACCCAGATCTCTCTCATTAGTTTTTTGCATGGTGCAGCACGAGGATTTCTTTCTTAACATGAAGTAAATTAGGTTCACCTTGGCCAAAGGAACCATAGGCAGGAGACGAGATTGGTGGGGGGGCAGTTCCTCACGAGGGACAAACCTACTGGGGTCACGTGCTATTGGTTGTAATTGACCTCCAGGGCCACAGACATGAGGGACTTTGGTTGGTCACTTGCCAGTTTGCCCTTGGGTACTTTATTACGACCCACTCATTGCTATAAATAAGCACAGGGTCAGTCGTTAGCTCAGTTAGCATAATGTCATCTGCCGGCCTGGACCTACACCATGAAGTAGTTATATAATATGCCATATTATCGAAGTGTTGGGGGCAATTGGTAAGCTAAAGAGTGTACTGTTGGTTAGTAATGTGGCCTTTATGTGCTTGCCAATGTAAAAAGGCAATTAAAAATAAACTATTTTAAAGTAAACAGGATGAACACCTAAACTTCTAATTTAAAATTAATAATCCCAAACTTGGACCTCAAAAATGTGTTTGCCCCAGCACCATATGGTTTGTCAAATTTTACATTGTTTTAGCTCTTTATGATACTGTGGAATTTCCAAAGACAAAGAACTTAGTGAAAAATTGTTCTTTTCACAGAAATGAAACATTTCAGACTGTGCTGTTCCTATCATCTATAAAACGATCCTAATTTTTAGGACTGGATTTACAGTGTTGCTATCACCAGACCTTATGTGATCAACAGAAATAAAAGATTTCAGAAATACTACTGAGATAAGGGCTTAAGCTTTGACCAACTGTTGGTTATCTTGTGAACAGTATTTGATGTACGAGTGTAACGGTGTATCTGGTAGAGACGTTGTCTAGCCGCAGATCCCTTAAGTTAGAATTAACCCCAGCCGTCAGACTGGATCCGGAATTTTGTTTTTCAGCAGCACCCCTGCGCGTCAGGGAACAGTGCCACTCGACCCCGCCCTGACGTCGTCCACGGACATGACATCAGCAAGATCATATAAGTCCCTACCAGCGCGCTGACGTCAGTTTTTTTCGGAGAAACGTTTCCACGGCACAATGCAGAGCCACCAACAAAACTGTGAAAGTATGGGAACAGTGTGCGAAGAAAGAAAAAACCCGTAAAACAAAGAAATCGGATGATGCATAATATCATCATAAAGGACAGTGTCAGACACTGTATACCAAGAAGCCAAGAAGTAAAGGCAGAGCATCGCTCTGAGAAACAACCCCGTAAAGCGAAGCAGAGACCCTCCCCAGAGGCTAAGTAACAATGGAAAAATGTCCAGACAGACAACAGAAAGACTGCCATTAGAACGCAGAACTGTGCCGGCCAACAAGGGTGGAGCACAGGAAGAACAATCCACTGCTAGATGGCATTACGAGGAATGGCGCTTTTCCCTGTAGAGATCGAAGGGCCGAGGCACAGATCCCAAAGAAGGCGACTGCAGAGGAGACAAGAGACCCTAAACCACTGGTGGAGTCGTGTGGGAGGGAAAGAACAGGAGAAGATCCCTCACTGGAAGGATCAGAGTGGAGGAAAACAGAGAAAGGGAAAAATAAATCCCTTTGAAGGAAAAGCTAAAAGCACCGCTCCAGCAGAAGAGAAGCCACCTAGTGTGAGGCGGCTGCAGAAGGCAAAGTCTGAGAGGGTCGCGCCAACTTGAGCACCCTGGATGAAGACCAGTGCCAACTGAAAGGAGGCATGGTGGAGAACCCCACCTGGAAAGGTCCTTGCAGAACGGGGAGGATGGGTGGGCGTTGAGGAATCTGCGGCTAGACGTCTCTACCAGATCCACCGTTATCAAAGTTAAGTAACTCGTACATCTGATAGACATCTAGCCGCAGATTCCTTAACTTAGAATAGATACCACAGCCATACCCCAAGGGGGGAGGTGGGTCTGCGACAGAACAACAAAAAGTGCCCGAGAGCACAGGGTGACGGACTATGGGGAAGGATGCGGCGGTGCAGCCAATCACCAGACCAAGCAGCTCGGTAGAGCAAAAGACAATGGGAGGCAAAGGCACCACAGGACGTCCCGAAGGGCGCAAGACCACACCCGTGTGAACACGGGATGGAATAACGGCATTAAGCTACATCCCAGAACGGAAGAGAGAGTTGATAATGAAGAAAGGAAGAAGAACTACTCCAAGAGCCCAATGGTGCGCTAAGTTGGCACCAACCAAGATCTACAGTGTAGGAGAGTGGGGTCTGCAATCCTATGGTCACCCCAGATTTTTGCTTTTTGCTTCACTGGTTTACGACTTTCCTTGGCTGTGGGCCTGCTAATCAGACCCACAGCCTAGCTGTTCTCTCTCTAAATTGACAAGCATGTACTTTAGGTGCATTTACCAATTGGTACTGGGCCACCTTATCAGTCCCTGTACAGTATACCTTAGGTATCCAGGGCATAGGTGTACCCAGGGCCTACCAGGGGCTGAAGCATGTATTATGCCACCCCTGGCTGGCCATCTAAAACTGACACAACTGGCTGCACGACAGCTGGGGCAAGGTGGTGTAAACACCCTTTGCTGTAGATATAGTATACCTATATCTAACCCTAAAATGGACACATATCCTCCCATCAGTCACTCCTATGGCAGGCCCTAGCAATCCTGAAGGCAGAGTGCTTGAAATTATGTGAGATGGTGCTCTAGCATGAGCTGGACCTGTTTGCAGCTTGCGGAACCAAGTCCTAATAGCTGTTCCATGATAACGCTATACCATATACTCTTAAGTGCATTATCAACCTCGCGGTTAAATGCTAACTCTGGTATAACATTATCAAAACATGTCGAGTAAGGTGTCATACGATTTGGAATACTACCCCCTCGCCAATTCTGGCGATGGGGGTAGCATTCCACCCTTCTAGAGGGACACGACATGTATGTAGCTGTAAAACCCCGGCTAAAGTTAACTCGAGCCTTGGCATCACAAATTGGATGCTGCCTCCACAGACACAAGTCTGACCTCCAGCTGCTGGGAGTCCTTCCAGCGAGGGCGGCTTGGACAAAGGGTTTCCTGCCTTGGGAGGTGCTAGCACCACCCCAGACAGGATTTTGTGTATTGGGTAGGACAGGCCTGAAAGGAATGAGACATGCCTGGGGCACACAAGGTGTCCTGTGCATACACCGGTTCAAACCAGTTGCTGGGGCATCCCTGCCCCAGCTCTGGCGGGAAACCGGACAAAGGATAGGGGTGTAGCCACCCCCCTTCCTGGTCCCACCCAGGGGAGGGACCTAGTCAGTAGTGCAGCCCCCTTTAGGAGAATAAAGGTAGGAGCTGGTCCCATTCCAAATTAGATTATCCTGAACAATTCTACAAGAAGAAACTCTGGACTTCGACGTTCTGCTCCACAGAAGACTGAAGAATCTCCCTTGTGGACAAGGAGTGTCCACCCTGCAACTGCAGGCACCATCAAGCGTCCAGCGGCTTCACTTTGTCGTCTTCCCTCGAGGATCCAGACTTGAGCCCAACGAGACCCGGATTCCCAGACCTCTCCGACCTCAACTCACATCTGCAGCAAAGCTGAGACCCGTGGGTGCAACGAGACACGTGGGACCGGCCATCTTGAACGAACCTGCACTTCGCTTCCAGCACGACTCCCGAGGTAAACTCGACCAAGTGCTTTGGGGATTGAGAAGCCCCAGCCCCGAGCAGCCCCTGCACCGAAGATCAGCCCTCCAGCATCCACGAGATCTGCGTGGGGCCCTTCTGCTTGTCTGCTGCTCGACGCGTTGTCTGGTCACTTACCGGCTGGCTAGTGACCTCCTAGACGACGAACCTTTGAATCTTTGCTGCTGGTCTGGTTGCTCCAGACTGGCCCTTGCTCCCTTCCAAAAGAGGGGCACCCCGAACTCTCCTAGTCCGCACCAGACGTCTTTTCCACTCACCGCATGGGTTGCCTTTGCCAAGGCCTGTTGATTCCAATTTCAGATCCGACACCGCCGACAGCGAGAGCCTGCGTGGGACAGCTCGTGCCTCCATCCTGGTCGTCGAAGACACCTCCTGGTCCACGTGGCTGCAGAGTCAAGCGTCCACTCTTCACCTGATCGCGACGACAGCACCTGGTTCCTTCCTGGGTACACACCGGTCACTGGCTAGTGACTTTGAACACTGTCCCCTCTGCTTTCAGGTCCTCTTCTTCACCGATCCACCCTTGGATCGCACCGGACATCTTCCTCCTGGTCGCCTGCAGCATCTTTTCTTTCAGGCTCCATTGACTTCAACGCCAGTACCCGACACACTTTGGCACCTATGCACCCGCAGCCCGTGGGTGAGGTAACGAGAGCATTTCGGTGCTCAAGGGTAGTTTAACTGTCCTAGCGTCCAGTTCCACAGTCGTTTTAGTCCTAACTAGTCAGGATTGTCCGTACTCACCTTTTACTTGAACTGTACTGTCCATAGACATTGTTACGCATCTCGCGTGTGAGTTCACACTCTGCACACGCGTTCCGTGGGCCTCCTATTACTTACCTAGAGTTAGTGTAGCGTGGTCCCATCGATCCTACAGCCTCTGGACAGCTCCATTCCTTTTATCGACTTTCACATTCCACTTACTTAGTATATGGTTTGCCGTGCCCCTAGGGCACCATTGTAATTTTGTGCAACTTGTCGTATTTTTCGTAAGAGATTGTCATGTGCTTAGCCCTCTGACCTCAAAGAGTTCAGAGGTGGTGTTATTAATAAATATACTGTATATTTTCATAACAACCTGTGTGGTGTCCTTTCATCTGGTATTCAAGGGGTTATATTGTGGTAAAACAGCTGGCTTCACATGCCAAAAGAGTTTAGCCTAAGACTGCTTTGTCCATGCTACCATTAGGATAGCTGGTCTATAAGGTTGACTTACAACCAATCACCATAAGGGTTGTTTGGACTGATACAAGGTGATCACTAGAACTAGTGAGCATCATATCAGGCCAACTTCTCACATAGAGGACAATAACAATAGCCTAGCCTGCCCCTCTCCTGCGGGAGGGGGGCAGGAGCCTAGCTGTGATTGGACAGGGCTCCCCATCTTCAAGATGGCCTTAGCCCGTGGTCGTGCTTCACCCGACTCTCCCACCTGAGGGGTGGAGTTGGCAAAGGCTGGCACCCCCCTCTTCCTGATGTAGGATTTCCCGCTAGTCTTCCCGCCAGAGTGGGGGTCAGAACTGGTGGGGGCCAGTTGCTCAGTACAGCAAGTGGCCTGGAGAAGCTCACAAAGGCGGCATGCCTTTGAAGCTTCCCCTGCCTACCGTGGGGGAAGAGGCTTGGCACCTCGTCCCAGGATGTGCATTGTTCCAGGCCCCCGAGAGCGGCAGGCTCTCCACTCAGGGGTCCAGAAAAATGTCTGGTGGTGGCAGCCTCAGTAGCCACGCAGTCAGGACACTGGGAGTTGGTTAGGTTTCAGGGGGCATCTCTAAGATGCCCTCTGTTGTGCATTTTACATTAAATCCCACACTGGCATCAGTGCGGGTTTAATGTGCTGAGAAGTTTGATATCAAACTTCTTAGTCTTCAGTGAAGCCATTTTGGTGTTGTGGAGTTCCTGATGACTAACTCCCAGCATCATAAACTCTTAATGGCAGCACTGCACTTACAGTGCCCAGGAATAGCCCTGGGTACTGTAGGGGCACAAGGCTCATGCACCTGTGCCCATACCACTGGCATAGGGCACCCAGCTAGAGGGGTGACTGATGAATGCCAGGGCAGTGAGCTTGTGGGCATGGCACACAGGGATGTGTGCCATGTCGACTCTTTGTTTAGTTCTGTACTTAGACACTCAACCTGCAAAGGCAGTGTGTGGGTGTCAAGGTACAGGGCCCCTAAGGGTGGCACAATAAGTGCTGCAGCCTTAGGGGTCTTCTCTGGTCCCCATGCCCTGGGTACCTGGGGCACCATTTACTAGGGGCTGACAGGAGGCCAGAGATACTTATTGGGTTTAGGCTTCCATGCAGTTTTAGGGAAGGAACACAGGCCCTGGGTACCTGATTGGCAGGAGCCCAGAGCACACTCAGTCAAAGCACATCAGCAATTCAGCAATAAGTGGGGGCATACCATGCAAGAAAGAGGGCACTTTCTCACAGGCGTTCCCAAATATTCTCCGGGAAGACGCCATCGCGCAACCAAGCATGGCGGCGTTGTACAACAGAACCAGCCATAGCCCGGTCTAAGGAATCTGAGGTAACCAGGGTCGACCGGATAGTAAAATCTGTCAGATCACACACCTCGAGATATGATGGAGGAGGTCAACACGAGCACCCTCAGAGGTGGAAGGGAGAAGAGACTCGGCAGGGTCCCAAAGGGCCTTAGTAGCCCGAGCCAAGACACACACTGTATTGTGGGAGCGAAGAGCCGCGCTAGTGGAGGTGAAAATAATACAACCCCACGAATCCAGACATCTGGCCTCCGGGAGGGAGGAAGCAGCAGCGGAGGCAAGGAAGGAAAGTCAGCTTGCCGAACGAGCCACTGAACGTCTGGATGGACAAACAAGCAAACCGGATCGTTCTGGGCAGGGCAGTAGCAGTGCATAATGGAATGAGCCACCGGATCACCTGACGCCAGCCGAGCCCAGGTCCCCTGAAGAGCATCATAAAGGGAGGCTTCGAAAGACAGAAGCAGCTCTACATTCCCCGAGCCGTGGTGGAGAACATCCAATAGGGGGTCATCAGGCAGGGCAACTGAAGGGGGCTGCATACGCAGAATGTTGGCGGCCATGGAAACAACCCTCAAACGCCACACCAGCCACGGAAGACCTCCGAGGAGGGGACAGTAGCTCATCCGTGGGTGAGGGATGTAAGCCGCGCCGTACACTCCAAGGTGATTGTCTGATGAAAGGAGGAGCAGACCAATGTCCAAAGGGATGAATGGGGGTTCCGAAGGGGCTCTTGAGGAGGTGGAGAGTCCGCCTGAGCCACAAACTCCAAGGGGGGTGCGTGGGGGGGACAAGGACGGATCCGACGTCGGGGGGATGGCGAACTTCCTCCTGAGGCCTCCGGAAAGGAGTCGATGATCCGGCGTCGAGGCGGCGCCAGGGCATCATCGACCGACGCCGACTCGGCCTCAACCACAACAGGCTCTGAAGGAAGGAATGGAGCCGGAGCCAGGGAGGCAAGTCTACGACGCCAGACCAGCGCCGGTTCGGCCTCAACCACGTCATGCTCCGACTCCAAAGTAAGGAACAGACCCGGAGCCAGGGAGGCAAGTCTACGGCGCCAGACCAGTGCCAGCTCGTCCTCCGAAGAGATAGCCACCTGTCCGGAGGGACGAGGGTGACTGAGATGAGCGGAGAGTACCAGCAACCACCTGCGACGCCACAGGGAGCCCCACAGGACTATGCAGTGTGTTTGGGGTGCTATGGGCAGAAGAAGGGGACCCAGCAGGCCGTCCCCTGAAGACGACATACTTCCATCATCCCTAAAGGCACGGGCTCAGTCGGAGCCGGGGGCGAACCCACAGGGGAGTCCATTGGAGACTCCGCACGCAGCGGGGGTCAGAGGACACCCCAGGGAGAGGAGGGTATCCAAGGGAGGCCTGCAGGGCCATGGCATAAGCCGCCATCTGAGACAGAGTCGCCCCTGCGCCAGGAACTGGTGGATAAGGGAGGGCAGACTCTCGGGCGCATGTCTGGCGAAGTCCGGGCACTAGTGTCCCCTACAGCAGGAGGAAGGGAGGTCGAGGACTTCGGCAACAGGCGCCAGGGCTTACCAGGAACAGGCGAGCAACACACACGGGAACCAGACTGCGACAGACGCCGCAAACGGAACCCACTGCCACTGGGATCTGCCTCCGAAGAGGAGGCCGGGGGCTGTGACGACTCCAACCAGGATAGGCGAGCCAAAAGTAGCTTCATATGGCGCTCCCGCCGAGACTGGGGCTTGAGCTGTTGGCAGGCGTCGCAATCTGTCGAGTCGTGGTGTTTGCCCAGGCACAACATGCAGATAAGGTGTGGGCCCGTCGCAGACATTTGCCACGAACAGGAGGCACATGTCTTAAAGCCCAAAGGCATTGCATACGGTTCCAGATGCAAAGCGTCAAAAGGGGCCTGAAATCAGGCCAGAGGAACCGCTTACACTGGATCCGCGTTGTACGCAGAAAAGAAGGAAACTAACGTCAGCGCGCAGGGAGGGACTTATATGACTTCGCTGACGTCATGTCCGTAAACGACAACAGGGCGGGGTTGTGTGGCACTGTCTCCCGGCGCGCAGAGGTGGCGCTGCAAAAAAAAATCCAGATCCAGTCTCACGCCTGGGGATAAATTTTAAGTTAAGGAATCTGCGGCTAGATGGCTCTATCAGATTTGGCAGACATTGTGTGCTTCTACAGAAAAAAAAATGTGTATTTAATTTTTTGACTTGTGTGACAGAGGGTCAAAACATCATAACAGTGTTGGTTATGGTTGCAAGCAAATGCGGTATGAGAAGGATATGTCAAAATCAAAAGATTTAAAGGTGAGAGTCACCCAAGGAAATCAGGAGGACTGGATGGTAGCAATGGTTCAAACAGTGTCCCACGAACGTGTAATATATGGCCTGCAGGACCAGGAGGAGGTGTTCCAACAAACATGGTCCCCCTTCCTTCGAGATCCCTGAATGTCCACTGACCCTTTCCCCCCTACCCCGCCCCACCTCCCCCTCTCCTCTTCCAAACACTTCTCCTTCCCCATTGTTTCCCCGTCACACCTCCCCCTTACCCTCGCTGCTGCGCACCTCCCTATTTGCCCCCATCTCCTTCCCCCTTTAAACCCCCCTACCAACCCCAGCCTCCCCTGCCCTCCCTACCCCCTCCGGGCAAGGAGGCAGTCACCTCATTCATCTCTGGCCACCTAGTGTCACCAACCGCCCCCCTACATGTTCACTCCTCCGTAAGTCCAACCTCACCTCCTCCTCCAAGACCCGCTCTGACTCACTCACCCAGTGAATTTGTATGCCGAGAGGTGCTGGTCGTTTCACACCGCATGCTCCCAACCCAGCTTTATCCTAAGAGACGCTTACCTGCCACTACCTCCCCCCCCCCCGCTTCCTCCTTTGAGGGAAATTGCCATTAAAACATACTGTACAGCACCCTCAGATGGATGTAGACCCCCCATCATTGACTGTAATCCTTCCCTCTGAACTAGTCTACTACCTATTAAAGGTTATAATACTGAGGTCTATCCCCCGCATAATTAACCCTAATGTTCTATACTCTATGAACAGAGCCTACCTCCTTGATGTTGACACGTACCCCATCCCCCCATCTTATCTCCCCACCCCATCCCTCCCTGTCCGTCCCTTTTCTGTTCCTTGTGTACCCCCAATCCCCTCCATCCCTCCCTCCTTTGTTCTGTGCAGTTTCTGTTTGTAATAGCACAAATGAACCTGTAACAATAGACCCCAGCGAGTTGTCACGCTGTGAGTTACTTACATTGCTATGTTCTTCTTTAACTTTCAATAAAGAATTACGAAACAAAAACATAAAAAGGTGGACTGCTATTACTCTGTATTAAAGTCTGCAGAGTGGTATAATGTTACATGGACAGATGCTCCCGCCCAGGATATTTGCAGCATTAAAATGGAAATTTTGAAGCATTTTTGCAGAAATTTCAGTGACTGCAATGTATCACTTTTTCATCATGTTCATCTTTCTGAACACAGCTCAGCACTACTCTACCCCATATGACCTTTTCCAGGCATCCTGCTGCCCCCAACGATTCTGTAAAGATCCATAGCCTGCCACCACGTCTTACATCTTTCACTCAAGACTCACCACTCAATCTTGTTTCGTACCCAAGCAAGGCAACTCCCCCTCATCGCTGGCACGGCCCTCATACGCCTTGTTCTTTTTGCAGCATTTAACATATTGTCCCACTGCATCCTCATCCAACACCTATACTGCATCAGAATCCAAAGACACACTAATGGATGGATCTGCTCCTTCATGACTGTAATGACCCAGTCAGTCAGCCTTCCATCTTACAAATTGGACGCCCACAACCTCATCTGCGGAACTCCCCAAGGATTTTTCCTGAACCTAATAATCTAAAACACATACATGATCCTCCCCTAGCCTGCATCATACGCGCTCACAACATCAATACCTCTCATACATCAATGACACAGAGATCATTCTTTTCCTCTCAGACAAGACGCCTAGTTCATGGATCAAGGTCAATGCTTGCATGACTTAAATCACCTACTGGATGAAGATCAACAGTCTGAAGTGGACTACCAACAAGACCAAATATTGTGATCTCGGTAAGAGCACTTAACTATCGGACTCCACCTGGTGGCCAACAGAGCTGGGACTGGCATCCGCACAAAGAACCTAGGGATGATCATCAACAGCAAATTCGACATGCCCGCCCAAGTCAACACTGTCCCCACCTCATACTTTCATACCCGGAAGATACTGAGGAAGATTTTCAAATGTCTCCCAATTAGCACCCGGAAAACTGTTGCACCCGGAAAACTGTGACACACGCCCTGGTAACAAGCAAACTGGACTACGGGAACACTGTCTAGGCTGGGATCAATAAAAACAAGCATTTGCAATGGAATAGGTCTCACCTTTGGGATCTTATAAGGATTTAGTAAAGTAGCATATTATGCAACCTCTGAGCTTTCAGGGTGCCGAGTTGCGGATGAGCATGCAGTGTCCAGTGACTTTGGGCTAATTACTTAAAATACAGGCAGCGATCTCAAAAGGGTGGTGGGGGCGGGGTGAAGGGGTAGGGAGAAAAGGCACAGAGCATGCAGGCTGCCACGAGCAGGAAGCAAGACGCAATTGTGAAAATGAAAACGTGACCTAAGATTTGGACAAATCACTTGAAATACAAGCAGCTATCTCGGAGGGGTGGTGGGTGTGGGGTGAAGGGGTAGGAAGAGACGGCAGAGGGCGAGCAGGAAACAAGAAGCAATGGTAAAAATGAAAGCAGTGAGTGGGTGGGGAGAGACAGCACGCAATGTGACTGGAAGAGCATTTGAGCTTTTAAATGACTCCATTTAGCAACAGCAACGAAGGGTGTGCAGTCAAAGCTGCCGACCGAGGAGTTTGGGTCTTGGCGTCGGCTCAACATCTGTGATTTGGGGCAAAACATTTAAAATACAAGCAGCGATCTCGGAGGGGTGGTGGAGGTGGGGTGAAGGGAGGGGGGGGGGGTAGGGAAGACAGCACAGGGGGAGCAGCCTGCTACGAGCAGTAAACAAAACGAGATGGTGCAAATAAAAGTGGGCACATCGTTAAAAGGTGCACGGCCTCCAAAGTAAAACAATTAAACCTGCGATTCAAATGCTGGTCCAAAAATGAAGCACAGCGTCCGTGAAGCGGGTGCTTTGCAGATGCACAAGCTGAGAGAAACAAGAAAAAAAATAGTGCGCACAATGGAACCTATAGAAAAAAACTCAAGAACAGGTATAATGAGGGTAGTCTCCTGGGAGGGTTTGAAACACAAAAAAGGCGAGACTAATAAAGCACGCCGACCAACCAAAAGCATGCATTTATGAAGGTAATGAACAGGAACGAAATGAAAAGTTGGGAGGTGCTTCAAGTCACAGTATAATTACAGCACGACTTGCAGAGTAGTGCATGCGCTGCCCAGGCGCAACCTAAAAACTTACCAGAAGGCTGCAAAATATTCAGAACGTGGTGGCCAGAATCACTCTCAACCACACATGCCACATTCGCATCACACCACACAACACCTGAAGGAGCTCCACTAGCTTTCCGTCCACAAACAAGCACGATTAAAACTCCTCAACCACACTTTTGAAGGCACCACATAACACTGGCCCAGTATACCTCCAACATTTGCATTTGCTTTCACAATTCTTCTAGACACCTCCGCTTGTCTGGACTCCAGCTTGCACACATCCCAAATATACGGAAACGAGATCCAGCGGTCAAGCCTTAACCTACATGCTCCTAAAGTGTGGAACGATCTGCCACAACACATGAGAGCCTCCGCCTCCGTTCTTGAATTCTGCAAAAAGCTGAAGTACTGTCTTTTCAAATAGTCCCACTATGGCCTAGATTTGGCTAAGCTCACACATGCTCAGTGCATGGATGCCCTCCCAGATGAGTGTGCTCTACAAATCTACATAACATAACAAGACCCTGTAAGTGTTAGGCATTAATGCATTGTTAGAAAATCAGAGCTATCCAGCCCTGGCTTCCCCCCCCCTCTGCACTAGCCAAGTGTTTTTCACTCAACAAAATTACTTACACTGGACTATCATATTTAGTCAAAGGTCAGTCCCTCGATACTCTCAATATGTGTCATAGAATTACACAGTGATCATCCTGTATATCTGACAGTTTATTGGAAAGCATATATGCATTAAAGTAGGCTTGATTTGTTTATGGTGGCTAGCCCATGATGAAGGCACTCTGAGTGACTGGTTCACCGGTAAATGTTATGTCTGATGCTATAGCTCTGATCTGTTGTGTTATGAAAAGTTATCAAAAAGGCAGTAGGCATCGCTTATTTATTATAAAAAGCATATGTTAAAGCCAATAGACCTACACCCAAGTGCTGAGCCCTTTTTCTGGTTATTTGGGGTAGTTCATGCTTTGGCCTCCATAACCTATTGTCCACATAAGGTAACCACATCAAATATGTGCCCTTTTTTTCCAGCATCCCGAGGATTCCAAAGGTACCCATGGTTTGTGGATTTCCCTGGAGGTAATAGGGAAAAAAGTTAAATATAGCTACATTTTGATTTTTGGGGGGGGGGACGTAGCGAAACAGTGCTCTGGATAAAAGTATCTGTTTTTATTCCTTGGCATCAACAAACGGTTTCCTGTGATTTGGTCAACATCTTCCCAGCTTTCAGGAAGTTGCAGAACTGAATAAAAAATGCTATGGCATTTTCAGGCAACACAGTGAGAATCTGGAACTCACTTTCGCCTTAGCTCCGGACCACCACCTCCTCCCAGGCCTTCAAAACGGACCTCAAAGTTCTCCTCCTTCAAAGACACTTCCAAAGTTAATTCATGCCCTCTCTATTATCTGAAGGAAGACCTTTTAGTATAGAACATTTCTATTCTCCATGACTATGGAAGTGCCTTCCCAGTGTGTTCTTGTGGTTTGAGAGTCTGCCATTTATTGCAGTATTACCCTTTTACCTGTGTTTGGTACTCTTTTGTAACATACACACGTCACTTTTCTCTTGTAACACACTGTTTGCTACCTCCTACATTTTGTTTGCTTTCGATACTTGCACAAGTGCCACCATTGCCTACGTAACGTTTGTTCTTGTGTTTGAGTGTCCTCCATTTATTGCAGTATTATTCCTCTACTCATACGCTTTGTAACCTGCACACGTCACTTTTTCCTCCTGTAATGCACCGTTTGCTACCTCTTGTATTTTGTTTGCTCACAATTGTCACTTTGCCTCATGTAATGCAACGTTTGCTTTTGTAATTTGTTCTCTTGTAATGTTCTCATGTATCAGTTCAGTTCCTATTGTGAAGCGCTCTGACACCTTTGGGTAAAGTCCGCGCTATATAAAAACGCATAAATAAATAAATAAATGTATGAAAAGTAGACAAAAATACAAATTCAGCAAGGGGTCATATGAGTAGATCCCTCAAGGCTATTCCAAAAAAACTAATTGTTAAAATGAAGAAATATTGAAAATGAGTAGGAAACAACATTTGAAACAATGTTTTCACCTGTAACTTTTTGTCACAATAGCAGATTTACAAAAGCAATGTGCCATTACGTTTAGTACAGTGGTGGCTGGTGACATCTGAAAGTGGTGGGGCGCGTAAAAGTTAGGGGTGAATTGTCATGAACCGTATTTACTGTAAACATAAAGGCAACAGCATCCCCTTATTTTACACTACATCAATAAAATAAAAAACGAAACCAAAAGTGTTAAAATCTATACCTAGATAATAAACACATACCATTAAAACATCAACAAAGATAAGAATCACATTATAAACAATCAATGAAGCAAACAAAAAATTTGTGGTGATATATTTCCCCTTCTCTAAACTCCTCTTACACTTACGGCCTTTAATCCCAGGTTTTCCGTTGCTTTTTAACATGTTTACATTTGGCTGTTTTACACAAGTTTTTTGAGTACTTACCTTATTTGCAACGTACTCGTGGCTAGGAATGGAACCCTGTGACATAAAAATTCCCGCATTGGTGGAGAGCGCCCATCTAGACAAAGTAACTCCACTGTGAAAAGCTTAAATCAAACACACAACAGATACTGCTCCAGAAAGCGCACCCAAAGAGCTGCCCTTTAGTCTATGGTTTAACGGATTTGAAATGTGTACTGATTTAAATTACAAAAAAATTAATAGCTCTTGATTTGGGTTTTATTTGAAGAAAATATTCCCAGGCTAATTTTCTATTGCCTTCCGGACTTCACACTCCCATATAGAGACACGCTTTGGTGGGCTGCTCGAGTTCCAATAAACCCGAACGTTTTCAGCGGCTGAGAGAGTCATCCATAAGTAAGCTTTGTAGGTAATCTCGTGGCAAATGTACCAGGAACAGTCTGCAAATAAAAACCAGCACTGTCCTTGAAGGACACATTTTGGAAGGACCGGATGGTGGTTGATGTACTTAATAATCCATCACAACAGCTGTGTTGTACGGAAATGTGGTTTGCGGAGGAATTCACCCACCATTTCCAACGGCCCCCCTCTCAACCCTCCCCTAAGGCCCGGATGTCGCATCGGGACAATTTGTTAGGGGCCTCGCGAATGACCCAGTTATTTATGTGGACATTTTTCATGTACCACAATAAGGTAGTTGATTATTTTGCCATAATTTAGACCAATTGCGTGTGTACCTATTAAGATGTATTTGGGAGCAAGGACTTCAGTCGTATTATTGCCAGTCACCCGCTTCACCAGGCCTCTTACAAGAC
Organism: Lissotriton helveticus; assembly: GCF_964261635.1. Lineage (NCBI taxonomy): Eukaryota > Metazoa > Chordata > Amphibia > Caudata > Salamandridae > Lissotriton > Lissotriton helveticus. Next base: position 228,041,637 of record NC_136058.1, on the reverse strand, counting down.
CCCATCAATCAATCATTTATTTGTAAAGCTCGGCTTGTCCTTCGAGAGGTTATCCAGACACTTATGATAGATTAGCGAACCTGTAATTAAACATGATTTATTTAAGGCGCATGTAACGTGATTTACTTACAGTTCGTACTTTATACAACTGACGGAACAGATAGGAACAGACTTACTTCCTAAATAAGGATCTCGCTCACTGTGGGGCTCCCAGGGAGGCTCCTTGAACATATTTAACACGGATATATACAATAACAAGCATTGGAAATGCAATAGGGCTTGCATTAGGAAAGTTTGAGCTATTGGTCTTATAAATGAATTTTTTTTAATTTATGGGTTATTTTTTAAAATAGCTAAATTAATAGCTTTGTCATTTACAATGCCAATAGTTATAACTTTCGCAAATGTGACACCTATAGCATTTGTAATGCAACATGTTTTGTATTTACGTGACTTAGATGTATTGATATTACAAATAACAATGGCTTTTAAGTCCAGAAGAGTTGCTTGCCGGCCTTATGTTTCTGTCAAGGGCCAGCGTCTTCTCACAACACCGATGTTGAAATCTGGTTTTGAGAATCACATGCTGCTTTCTTCCATCGAAAAGATGTGGTGTGTTTGGTGGCCAGGCACACACTATTAGCATTTGAGTTAGTATTTAGTCGTCAATGAGAGCTTCTTTTGTGAAGCAGAATAGTGCTCAGGATTAGCGTTAGTCGACAAGTTTTAGTTTTCACCTCGAAGGATAACGAAGGAGGTTTGGATAAATCTTGCTTTTATCCATTTCCAAAGCGGCTTCGATTTCGTCAGCAGTTTTCTCTCCTAGAAATTGTAATTAAACAGATGTGTAGCAACCATCAGCATGTTCCTCACAAAATAGTGTTGCAAAACAACTTTCTCTTGCTTCGCAGTGAGCTGAATTTGTGACTTTCCATCGTTTTGCACCAACTGGCAGGTCCTATCAGTGCATCAGAAGAAAACTAACTGCATCTGTCGTGCTGCTGTACCCCCATGGAACAGCGTTCAATTGTGTGGGTCTTTGTCATGTAGTTTGCTAATGTGTGTGTGTGCGCGTGCGCGCACACTCCGAGAGGTGACGGCGTGATGTGATCCCAGGCCTCCCTGTAACACTTTGACCCATGCAGCAGACAGTGGATCAATTGTAGGTGGTGTGCCTTCCCGGGATGGGGGCGCGCGGGCTGCCGAGACCTTCACCCGGGCCGTCACTTTGGGCTGACGTGGACTGCTCAGCAGCATGGGGGAGGGAGTGTTTGCAAATGGCAGTGTGTCAACATTATGGTATTGGATAAAGCTACCTGGGCGTTGCACAAATAAAATCTGAAGTGTGCTGAATTTTTGAAAACACAGCCACTCCTCCCTCACGCCGCTGCCTGTCGAGCTTTCTCTTTCAGTCTGATAAAACCTTATAGATTTCCGTGTTTCTCTGTTTAATGGGCCAGTCTCTACCAATGGCTGTTGCTGCCTCTGCCATGGGGTTGAAAGTTCGGCCCCGGTGCTACTTTGACATCGAAATCCACCGATAACCTGGTAAGAGAACTCAAAAGATTAATTTCCTATTGTTTTGCTCTGTGTAATGCTGCCAGTTAAGATCTGTGTAGTGTGAAGTTGCAAATAATTCCTTTTTGTTGTTGTCGGAAGTGCCACGACAGTGGAATATTAAATGAATATGTGTGTACATTTTTAATGCCTTCAAACATGCTCACTAATGTCTATTCAGGATTTTAAAGAAATCTGTAATATAACCCGGTGAAGACTGAGAAGTGTTTATTTTTTAAGTAAATTAAACTGTTTTAAATGATTGGCCTTGTCTGCCACAAATGTTTTTTGTTGATTTTTAAGATCTGCACTTTTGCCGTGTATCTGTGCTGTGTGGGTAGCGGAAATGGTCGGGATTCCTTTTGTTCAATAAATGATACCTGACAAAAATGGTTTCTGTTCCAAATTTGGCTGTAGGAGAAAGGTACATCCTCTTTTTTGAGACTCATGGGGAGGGGGGGCGGGGAGAGGCAAGAAGGGGAGAGTAAGGGTGAGGCGTCGCACGGGGAGCAGCAGCCTTTGATGTACCGGCCGGCCGTGGGCAATGAATAATTAGGGGAGGAGAAATGCCAGAGCGCACACTGGGGGAAGCTTGTGGGAGGGAGGCTGGTTGCTTTGATGTGTGCACGCGCTTTTTTCACGGGCACAGCATCAAATCGCCCCTTTGGTTAAGCTCTGGTTAAGCCCCAATATGTCTCGACATCTGCAATGCGCGAGCGCATTGGCAGAGGTCGAGCCCTAAAAAAGTGCCCATAGCGCGCTTACCTAACATTTGTCACCTACTCGACCCGGGCTCCTCGTGACTGCAGAGTGCAGACACAGCATGGGAAGCACGCACAATCCGAACTAAAAATGCTGGATTTGGGCCACTCCACCCACAGACCCCAGCACACCAATAAGCAACTGTTGCTGCCTGGGTCTCGTGGAAGATGCAGAGGCCACTACCACACCCCATTATGTCATTCTCAGGCGGACTGCCCTGCCCCCTGCCATTGGAATTAGTGGGGAGCTTCTGACTCTTCCCAGGGTTATACACAACGCCCAAATCAAAAGCTATTCTGGCAGTGATACACAGATCCTGCCCACCGGTGTCTTGTCACTGCTCTGCTTTCTGGCTCCAGGTCGTAGAAATCTTCGCCCAGCCAAAAGCATGTGCAACAGAGCCAAGGGCCATCCTCGCCCACCCCCTAAAAAAAACATATTTTCACATATTTTCACATGTTTGTCCACCGGTTAGCCAGCAAACTTTATTGCTAGCTGCTCGGTGTTCGATCTCACATTTTTTAAATCTCCCAGTGTGGCAGGGTAATGCCCATCTCACCTGTGTGCACCAGCCGCCCCTGTAGACCCTTTTGGTTGCAGGGATTTATAAGGTTTGTAGGTTCTCCAAGATACCCAGAGCAAACAACTGAGCTGCACTGTACAACAGCTTTTCATTTTGTACTGAGTATAGGCAGATTCATATGGTGAAATATGTAGAGTGAAAAACGATTATCAAGTAAACATATGTATTTCTGAAATGGGCCCAAGATATGGAGTTAAGGAGCAGTCGTTATTTCTACATCTCTGAATTTGTGGGTACCAGTATTAGCATATGATTTAGAAGGTATTTTGCAGGGAAGCAGCTCTAGTCCAGAGAACCATCTTATCTGCATAAATGGCTGTAAAAGGAGGTTTAGAACTAGGAACTTGAAGCTCACTTACCCTCCTGGCAGAGGTAATAGCAATCAGAAAATAGTTTTGAAAGTAAGAAGCCTCAACGGACAAACTATGAATGCTCGAAAGGAGGCCAGATCAGGAAAGTAAGAACCACATTTAAATCCCACTTAAGCATAATAAAAGGAGTGGGAGGGAATCTATTAGTGAGGCCCTTAATGAACCTCATGACTATGGGAGACTTAAACAACAATAGTTGGTCTGGCAAACAAAGAAAGGCTGATAAAGCTGACAAGAAGCCCTTAACAGTCGCCGCAGCACAACCCTGCTGGGCCAATAAAGGCAAAAACTAAGGACATCAGACAAATGAGCCTTCAAAGGATCAATAGACCTCTCTCCACACCACCTGACAAATCTGGCCCATCTACAGGAATAGACGGATTTTGTGAGGTGTCTTCTGGCTGATAAAATAACATCCACCACAACAGGAGAGAAGAGAGAAAGATCTCAGGTTGTCCCGTTCAATCTCCAGGAATGAAGATGCAGGCACTGGAGGTGGGGGTGTAGAACCTGCCCCTGTGACTGCGAGTCGAGCTCTGCCCTGAGAGGGAGACGGAGCGGAGGGTGCGATGAGAGGTAAAGGAGGTCTGTGTACCAGACCCTTCTTGGCCAATCCGAAGCAACCAATATGACTTTGGGCCCGGTCTTGGCAAATCTTCCTCAGAACTCGAGGAATCAAGGGTATGGGGGGAAACGCGTAAAGAAGTGGCGAGCCCCAATCCAACTGAAGTGTGTCCCCCAACGCTTCCCGCATCAGATACTCGGTCCAGCATCATTCCATTCATATGCGGCCGTGGGCAATTGCCCGATTTGTTATTATAGACCATGAACTTTGTTTCGGAGATATTAATCTCCAGATTTCTCAGATGGCAGAAGGAGCAGAAAGCCTCTAATGTGCGCTGTATACCCCTGACGATTTTGACACCAGGAGAGTTTCGTCATCGAACATTAGGGCAGGTATCCGTCTCCCCGCTAAACTCGGAGAGTCCAGATCTTTTGCTCCCGAGAGATTGTCTATTAGCCCATTAAGAAAAAGGGAGAAAAGGGTAGGGGCCAAAACGCACCCCTGTCTTACTCCCCTCTCAACCGGAAAGGGGGCCGACAACTCCCCACTTCTCCCATACCTCACCCTAGCGTATGTGCCCTGGTGCAGTCGTTAAAATAAGCGGCACAGATAGGTTGGCGCACCCATCCCCAGAAGTAGAGCCCACAGCTTATCTCTGTGGACCAGATCGAAGGCGGACCGAAGGTCCACAAAAATCAAAAACAAACTACCCCGCCCCAATAGTGACCGTCTTCCAGTACACCTACTGTAGGCTAAACAGTTGGTCTATGGTGGATACCTTTGCGCGAAAGCCCGCCTGAAGGGAGGTTAGAATGTGTTGGTCATCCATCCAACTCTGCAACCTCGATAACAAAAGGCGGGCAAAGAGTTTCTGGAGGACATCTATCAAACTTATGGGGCGGTAGGTGCCCGGGTCGAGGGGGGAAGCTTTCTTGTGGATGGGGATTATTTCTGCTCCCAACCAGGTTTCAGGGATCTCCAAACCCTGAAGGATGGCGTTGAAGTAAACACAAATGTAAGGGGCCCAGACCTTTTGTTCGCTGTAGTAAAGTCCGCCAGGGATCCTGTCCAAGCCCGGGGCTTTCCCTAGTTTCAGGCTTCCAAGGGCCACCAGGACTTCATGAATCGAACAAGGTGGGCAGACCAGGGCCTGAACTTCTAGAAGAGCCAGTTCTGGATAGCAAGTTTGCATTATGGCCTCCACTTTGTGATCACTATGGCCAAATGAATACAGTGGCTTAAAATGATCGACGCAAGTGTTTTCACTGAGATTAGGGATGATGGCAGACTTCCCATCGGCCGACCCAACTCGCACAAGATTCGAGAAAGACCTAAAACCACGGGTTCCCAATGCCGCTCGGATATTATCCCACCTTGTGGCTTCCCACTCAGCCCTTGCCTCCTTGATCAAACTTTTATACACCTACCTCGTCTTTCTAATGCTGGGAGTTGAACCCGACTTGACCTCCCTGATCAAGCACCTCTTCATGCTTTATTGAACCAGTGATCCCGCTTCTTTGTCCCACCGCATCAGATACTAAAGACTGCAGAACAACGGGCAGTGCGCTTTCTCATGAGTGGCAAAAAGGTCCAACCGAGGAAACCCCCACATCCTGAAGACGTGATGGACCACCTTCTGAGGTAGCCGCCACTCATGATCGGGCGAGAACTGCCTACTAAGGCACGTTCGTTCAGCCCTCTGGCCAGATGATTTGCAACAACACAAATCTGATGGTCCTGAGCCCAGGACCAGAGTCGCAGTACCTCTCTGCAAAGACAATATGACTCTACTCCTCCCTGTTTGTTTATGTACCAGAACGTGGTAGTGTTTTTCGTCAGGATCAGAACCGACTGACCGCGAAGGGAGGGAAGAAAGGCCTTGAGAGCTCAATGTATTGGCCACAGTTACAGAAGATTGATGTGAAGCAATCTCTCCTCCGGAGACCAAAGACCCTTGATGAGCACCCCACCCTAGAGTGGAGGCATCCGTTATCACTGTGGCCACCAGAGTTGGAGGTTGAAAGGGCTTCCCTAGAGACAGGTTGCCTGAAACACTCCACCATAAAACTGAAGCAAGAGGGTCAAATCAAGCACAATCCTAACATACAAATATAAATGAACAGACTAATAGGTCTCCTAGATATTTTAGAAATAGGTGAAAAATGTCCGATGGCAGCAATGTTTGAGCATCACAAACAATCAAGAAAGATTCAAGATGTCGTGTTCTTTATTTACAAAAATCCGTAGACATGAACTTGACAGAAAAACAGCCGACACGTGTTTCGTCAGTACTGCAGGTAAGTACAGAGACTTTTTCAAGGCTAAATAAAACGAAATATCAACTTCGTGTGTCCACAAGGGGCTTGTCCGGATATGATAAGTATGCGGTCAGAAACCATATATGACAGAGAATCCGGATATTCAAATGTTCAAAGATCAACCGGCCAAGAGTTCAGATAAGTGTAATCAAAGCATGGATACCAGGCCACATCACCTGCGTTGAGGATCCCTATGCCTGGTGTCTTTAGCACTTCCTGGGTGCTTCGACTGCTGCACCCAAACCCATATGCTTTGATTACACTTATCTGAACTCTTGGCCGGTTCATCTTTGAACATTTGAATATCCGGATTCTCTGACATATATGGTTTCTGACCGCATACTTATCATATCCGGACAAGCCCCTTGTGGACACACGAAGTTGATATTTCGTTTTATTTAGCCTTGAAAAAGTCTCTGTATTTACCTGCAGTACTGACGAAACACGTGTCGGCTGTTTTTCTGTCAAGTTCATGTCTACGGATTTTTGTAAATAAAGAACACGACATCTTGAATCTTTCTTGATTGTTTGTGATGCTCAAACATTGCTGCCATCGGACATTTTTCACCTATTTCTAAAATATCTAGGAGACCTATTAGTCTGTTCATTTATATTTGTATGTTAGGATTGTGCTTGATTTGACCCTCTTGCTTCAATTGTATTTTGTCAATCATTGATTGTCATATAATCCCCTGTTGGTAGTGGGGGATAGTGGTCTAGGTAGCACTCCGTCTTCATAACGGAAGATTCTTTATTATTCCAGCAAGTTTTATATCCCAAACTGTTACCAGTGATTGTGCGGTTTTTTCCTTTTGGATACACCACTACCACTCTCCCTCTCTAACTCCACCATAAAAGGTCTGCTGCAGTGTCTCTGGAGATTTTGACCACCTCCTTGAGATCTCCGTTGAATTTAAACCATTGCCTGCAGAGGCACCACTGGAGTGCCCTCATGTGCCAGCGTGCATGGTTGACCAACAGTATGCAGGAAGCGAACAGACTTCGCAGGAGTAAGACCTTCAGGACTGTAACAGCTGCTCCATCTTGAGGAGGCAGGAAAGCACAACTCACAGTAGTATCCAGTACCACCGCTGAGAGGACAAGGTGAATTTGGGCACATTTATCGAAAAACCCAAATCGAACAACAGCTGAGCTGTTATCTGCAAGTAATGCAGCAATATCTCTAGCCACTTTGCTTTGAGCAGCCAGTCCTCCAGATAGGGGAATAGAGGATTCCCCGATCTTCTGAGATGAGCTGCCACCACCGCCATCACCTTTGTGAAGACCAGAGGTGTGGAAGTAAGGCCGAACGGGAGGACCGCATACTGGTCATGCTGAGACCCTACCGTAATACGTAGATACTTCCAATGTAACTTCAGGAAGGGAATGTGAAAATACACATCCTGTAAATTGACAAACACCATACAGTCTATCTGCTGCAGGCCCAGAAGAACCTGAGCTAGGAGCACCATCTTGAACTTCTCCTGTCTGAAGTAAAAACTCAAGATACTGAGGTCCAGGATCGGCTTTAATAACCTGTTGTTTTAGGGCTCGGGAAATACCACTAGTCGCATTCCAGACCCCTTTTCCTGCTCCGGAACCACCTCTATTGCACCTTTCTGTAACAAGGACAGGACCTCTCGCTGCAGAAGCAACAGATGGTCCTCCGAACACCAGCCCTGGTTAGGAGGGTAAGGAGGAGGAAACTCCAGGAAAGGAAGGGCATAACATTTTCTACAAGATTCAAAACCCAAAGACCTGATGTAACAAATTTACATTTTTGTAGAAAATGGGACACCGAGCCTCCAACGCGGGTCCAACGTGCTCCAAGATGGAGGATCTAGAGCTGCTTCCCTGAGGAACCAGTGGGGAGGGGGGATGTTGACAGGAGAGTAGGAGGAGACTTGTTGGTGAGCGGCCACTCGCAGATGACCGCTTACCTTCCATCTGTACGATTTATACAGGGGGTTCTGCTGCTGTTGCTGACAGCCTTGAAATAGTGAAGCTTTCCCAAATCCACAAAATCTCCTGTAGCCATAACCCCTAGGTTGGGACTGTAGGCCTAAGAATCTAGCAGTAGCCCTGCTATCCTTAAAACGTTGCAGAGCCCGCTTTTGCCCCAAAGAGCCTGGAGCCATCAAAAGGGAAGACCCAGCAGCATGGCTTGAATGTCCAGAGAAAAAACAGATCCTCTTAACCATGAACATTCTCAGGCAGTATAGGAGCCACCTCCTTGGCTGTGTCCATCAAAGCATGGATATACCGACCTAACAGGCATGTGGCATTAGTAGATTTCAAAGCCATGCTTGCCGAAGACAACACCTTCTTAGCCGACTGTTTCTGCTTTTTGGAATCCCTATCCCCAGGAGCGGAGGGGAAGGAACCTGCTGACTGTAAGAAAGAACATGAAGCTTGAACCACCAAACTTTCCAGTTGCGGATGAGAGGTTAAAAATGCTGGATCTCCAGATGGAGCTATGTAATGTCTTGCCACTGCGCTGGAAACTGCCAGAGCAGTCATCGGCTTCAGCCACACCTCCAAAATCGGCTCCTTCAAAGCTACATTGAATGGGAGCAACAGCTCTATTATTGAAGGAGGAGAGTGTAAAACCTCAGTCAGAATGTTAGAACTGACTTCCGCAGTGGGCAACTGCAGAACCAGAAGGTCAGCAGCTTTCCTTATAACTGTGTGATATGGAGCCACCTCTTGAGAAGGCAGAGCCTTTGGAGAAGGGAGCTCCCACTCCAGAGAAGCATCCAATCCACAGACCGCCAGAAGACCTTCAAAGTCATCCACAGACCCAAGAATTTCACCCTCCTCAGCCTGCGCCTGGAAATCCTCCTCTTCCAGAAGCCTATGTGCCTCCCTCCTGTATCGCTTCTTTGGAATCTGCGTCGGCTGCACAAGACACGTCGCAGGTGACATCGGAGCCGGCATCGATGGAGGTCCCTCAGTAGCGGTCAGCAGTGCCGCACAAGTCGAGAAGGCGCCGGCTCGGAGCCAAACAGTGCTGGAGACAAGGCCATCCTCCGCTCCTGAGACGGGATTGGTGTCGAGAACCTTGGCATCGGCAGAGGCAATGAAGTGGTCATCGGCAGAGGCCATGAAGTCGTCATCGGCATGAAAGGCACAAACGGTGCCTGGGCATAATGCTGGGAGATGCCCAGATTATATGAAAGCGGTCCCACGGGCCCAGCCGGTACACAGGATGTTTTAGCCGCATTAGGAAAATGCGATGGATCTGCACCAGGAGCAGAAAAGGTGAGTATGGATCCGGAGCCGCCTGTTCTGGAACAGCCAGAGACCGTAAGGCAGGTTCCGGCTGTGGCGCCGGAGACTCCGGAATCAGTGAAGCCGAAGGAGCAGGAGACGCTTCCCTGGGCACCGGAGGATCCCTCAGTGCCGAAGGATACACCAGATACACCCGCAGAGAAGAAGGCGAGATGTTATCTTTCCTATGACGTCGCAGGACAGGGGACACCAACCTTGATGACTTGCCCTTCGAAGAACGACACTGAAACCCATGATGCTGCTTTTTCTTGGGTTCTTTGAACGACCTTGGTGTGCAGGATCGGCGACCTCGACTTGGTCCTCTTCCAGCCTCTATTGTCCTTCTTCGCCCAGGCCATAAATAACTTTGCCTTCCTTTCCTTATGAGCTTTTGGATTTATCTGACGACACAATGAGCATCCCTCGCTGTCATGATCCAATGACCCACAGGCAATCTTCATGGGAGTCTGTGATTGGCCTATGACCCCCACATTCATTACAAGGTTTGAACCCTGACTTTTTCTGCGAAGCCATCACACAGCTACAAATACAGATCGTAATGTAACAAGTTTAACCTACAAAGAAATGGAGAGTTCTAGAAAAACCGTTGTACGACGACTGCGCTGGAAAAAGGGAACTGACATCAGCATGCCGACGAGTTCTTCTTATGGCTCTGATTACTTCATATGGAGTTGCGAGCGGAGCCGTGCTATTGTAAAGTACTCATGGCGAGAGCTATGAAAAAAGCTTCAGTGGAATACTGGCGCAAGGGTAATTCAAAAGGCGAGGAATTCACAGGCAGATGTACCCATCAGAAGGAATGTTTCCCCATTTACTTGGGGTGGGGGCAAGGCCATGCCCAAGCTGGCAGCCCCACCCCTAAATTTTTTATATAAAAAAATATTTTGTGTCTAGTGGGCTTTAGGCCCCCAGGGCTTAGATCAGGGGTAATTACCCCATCTGTCCCCCAGAAAAACTGTTGCATCATTTTTTGGGGGATTGGGGGTATTGCCATACTATGCTTGGCAGCCCCCATCACTTTATATTTTTTATTTAAAAAACTTAAATCCCTGGTGTCTAGTGGGCTTTCTGCAGCCAGGACAGTGGGCGGATTGGGGGAAATAACCAATCGCCATTCTCTTCCGCCCTCCGACCCCGGGGGTGGCAGGCAGCCCCAATCCCTATATCTACGTTTTTAAACCGGTGACTAGTGGGTTTTCTGCGCACTCCCCAATGGAGGAAGAGACTGAAATGTATTGTTTTCCACAGGGGAACACAAGCCCTTGCCAAAGGGGCCGCTCCCCGTACTCCTGCTGGCTAGCAGGTGGATTCCTGCATGGGGATCCACTGGACAGATGTATCATTAAAGGGAGTCTCCCCTTTCCAACAATACCTCTTCCAAAGGAATCTGTGCTTGGGGGGATGAGATATGCCCCCGAGCACCGATTCAGTGAAAGTAAAAGAGGCCTATTGGATCATTTTACTTCCACCTTTACAGCAAGGACTGCAGCATGTCCTGCGTGCTGATCGTCATAAAAAAAAAAAAAAGAACACACAATGACCGATACTCGCACTGGGGAGGTAGTGAGGCTGTTGACCCCACTTAAGAGGTTATAATCCCTGGTATCTGTAATCGTATTAAGGTTTGCCTGACTGTTGCCTTGTAGGAAAGCTTATGCTCAATGCATGAGATTTAAGACTATTATGAGCCAAGCCAATGATAAAGGCTACAGACCTGGTTGGTCTTTTGGAACAAGCCATTACAGAGGACATTGTTCTGATCTGTTTATTATAAAACATTCGGACAGAAGAATGAGGCCCGATTTATTGAATATGAAAACCATATGTTAAAGTTATTCAACCTTAAAGAGGGGATTGTTATTGCACTGTGTTAAAGCTGCAGACGTATTTTGTAACATGAAATCTCAGATTATCTAAATAGGCAGAGATATTGGTGTAGATAACTCACTTTTGATACGACCCAGGTGTACAAGACTTGTGCTGTAATAATTCTTGCCACCATCTCGTCAGAAGGCCTTACAGGATTAGCCGTCCGCCAGGACCTTGTAATCACAAAAATATATATATATATATATATATATATATATATATATATATATATATATATATATATATATATATATATATATACATACATATTTATATTCACTGAAAAAACCATAGGTTTGACACCAGTTATAGTTAGCTGGAAATTTTACTGACATAAAACCATTGAAATTCCCACGTTATAGTTAGTTGGACTCATGCGCGTGCAATGCACTGCTGATGACATCACATATTACATCACTCATGACATGGTCAGTGACATCACTCATGACATCACTGATGACACTATCCTTGTGACAGAGTGACAGACCTCCTTTCAGTGTAATGTAACCCTTGAAACACATATTCAAAACTAAAACTAAAATTTTCAAAAAAATAGAGATACCCATACCAGTTACAACAACCAATTCAGTAATACCACCATCTATATACACATCCACTCATTCACCAACAGTTCTATATAGTCACTCATACATATATTCACTCATCATATGTAGTGAAACACCTATACATCCTGTTACACACCCACAGTCATCAAAAAGTTACTCACACACATAATCACACATGCAAATAAACTATTGAACATCCATTTATTTGCATATACAGCTAAACACACACTACCACCTTACTTCTAAGGAAACTTACACATACTTACTCTCTTAAACAATCACTTATAGAAACACATACTTATTTAAACAAGAACTCTTTCAATCTCCCACTCTCACATATACTCACTTATATACATCAATACTCACATATACTAGATTAAAACATATGTAGTTACTGATAAAGACACTAGTGAGACAGTCATTCACTCACTAACACACACATATACACACTCATCCACCCATACAGTCCTGCACATATGCGGTCTTCAAAACACATACAGCGAGTCAGTCATTGATGCATCTATGTGCTAGGTAACACCCCCACCAAACCATACAGACTCATACTGATACTAAAAAAAACATCTAATAATCCATATACACACACATGTAGCTACTCACCAACCCATGCAGCCACTTATACACAAAGTGAAACACTGATACAAACATTTAAATATTTAAACAATACTCGCTAATATATGTATTCACTAAGATACACTTAATAAGCCAGTTAACCAATCAATTTTTTTAAAAAGAAACATCCATTAAGACACTTATTTAAACATTTATTCTTCCATCGACCTTTACATATACATATATAAAACATATTTATTTTTCAGAAAGACACACATTCACTGGATGGTGTCATCAGTGATGTCATGAGTGATGTCGCTGATCATGTCATGAGTGATGTAATGTGTGACGTCATCAGCAGTGCATTGCAGGCGCGCAAGTTATAGTGAGTCCAACTAACTATAACGTGGGAATTTCAATGGTTTTATGTCAGTAAAATTTCCAGCTAACTATAACTGGTGTCAAACCTATGGTTTTTTCAGTGAATTTAATAGGTTTTTTAAATGCTAATTCCTAACTATAACTGGTGTGAAACCTATGTTTTTTTCAGTGAATATATATATATACATACATATATAAACATATATAATCTGTATATCTATATAAATACAAATATAAATGCATGCATACATATACATATATGCATACAGATGCATGTTATTTACATGAAAGTTTAAAAAACACTAATAAAAGCAAAGCTAAAAAGCCACCTCATTACAAACAGAATGGCTTTAACTTAAACGAGGGCGAAATCTATTGCATTTTCAATGCTGGTTTACTTTGGTTCCATCAAGAAGGCATTCAGATGTGTCACACATTTGCCATAAATTCTGAATGTTAGCACTCTAGTTGCTCATTAGATCACTGTAGTAAAGCTACTGCTCACCAGGGAAGTCTGCTGCTGGTATTCAAAGTGCATGTTTCAGTCTGCATGTCAGAATTTCTTTAATTAAATAGAAGAGGATTTGAGAAGTCACTCAAAATGATCCCTAATTTTTCTTTCTGAAGCACCAATCATACTTTCAATGGCAAAATGAACCCCCTCATTTTGTTCCTTTTTAAATTAAATGTTTTCAGACTTACCACTTCATTCCAATCAAGATGGCTTCTGGTGTGCCATACTTTTGTCATACGTAAGACTGTTAGCGCTCTAGCTGTTCTTTAGAACACTCTGGGACATTCTGTCAATGGGCTATACTTGGGCTACATCTGGGTGATATTTGGGCTATATTTAGGCTCTTTTGTCTCTGGTGGCCATCTTGGGAGACTGTATGTCAGAATGTTTTAATGAAATTGAAGAGGATTTGAGAAGTCACTCAAAATGTGCCCTAATTTTTCTTTCTGCAGCACTAATCATACTTTCTATGGCAAAATATACCCCCTCATGTTGTTCCTTTTTAAATTAAATGTTTTAAGAGTTACCACTTTATTCCAGTCAAGATGGCTTCAGGTGTACCATACCTTTGTAATAAGTAGGACTGTTAGCGCTCTCGTTGTTCTTTAGAACACTCTAGGAGGCTGCAGTAGAACACAAAGGAATCAACCGACAGTCTCTGTGCTTGTTGGATGTATATGTTTTACTGAGAATGTCAGACTTCATTCTCACATGACTGAGAAATATGATGTGAATTTACAGAAAATATGCTTTCAGTTTAGCTTATAGATCCCCTTCCAAACCACTGTGGGAAAATCATGAGATATTAGTTTTCTTTCAAACATGATTCATGATATCACAGCAGAAGGCTTTTTCACATGGTAAAATCACCTTAGAACACACCACAATTCCTAAAATGAGTATGGTACTATCAACAAATGATTTATAATGTAACTAAAGTCCTAAAACCCTCTATTAACTACAATGCTTTTTAATGAGGTGCTATCATGTATATTGGTCCCAAGATGGCTGCCAACACTTCTTGGATGAAGTGCTGACAGCCAATCAGATCAGATGTGTGGTTAGGCTCCGCCCAGATATATATATTTTTTTGAACCTAAATGACTCAAAATCCACTGGAGCACATATCTTGAGACATAGCAAAGGCACATCGGGCTACCAGTCCCTACAATTTTGCCAAGTTTTGTGGAAATCCATTCAGCCGTTCGGGCTAAAAGTGAGTCCAACCGCCCTATGGAAATTAACATGGGGAAAACACGTTTTGAGACCCCCTTTTATCTAGGCCCCCGCTTGACGAATCCCCCCCAAACTTTCAGGGAAGGAGCGCAACAAGGCAAATTACAGGCAGATTCCTCAACCGGCACCAAAGTTATTGCCAATAGAATGTTGCGGATTTCCTATAGAAAACAATCCGAACTATAACTACCTAGTGGCGACCGCCAGTAGGGGGGTATGTGTATGTGTATGTGTATATATATATTATATATATATATATATATATATATATATATATATATATATATATATATATATATATATATATATATATATATATATATATATATATATATATATATATATATATATATATATATATATATATAATTTACACTTTGCTTACATTCATTCCAGCATGGGACAATGGGTCAGCCACTTCCACCACTGGTTCCCTGGCCATGCAAGTGACTCATTTGACTGAAAACACATGCACATCCGCCTGAAAATGAATGAGCTTCAGAGCCAGCGCAGGCTTCCACTCATTCTCCTTTCCATATATATTTTTTAAAGAGCATTCTGCAACTCCCCACAGTGCTTAAGGATCTCCTTGTTTTCTGCTCACTTTATCAGCAGTGTAAAGCACCCACACAGCCACAGCATCTAAACCAGGCAACCATTATGACATGGTACCTTTCATATACTGGATCACGGTTTCACAAATTCAATATGGGTAGTACTCTGGTTCTAAGCGTGGCAGTCATGCAAGAACTTTACAACAAAGATACAATATACACAAAACCACTGCAAGATGGTCCTTATTCTTACAATTTATATTACAAACGCTGTTGAGCTCATGTGCAAGTGTTTATTGTCAGTGTGTTAAGTTGTGAACATAAAATTAGTCACAGGCTGGTTAAATGGATGCATGAATACAGGGACGAGCGGCACAGTGCATGTATGATGATTTATTGAGTGCCTATCCTTATTAGTGGCTGAAGAGGCAATTTCATTTATAATCTAAAGTCAAAGGAAGGAACAGCAGTATTGGAAGTGTATCCCTCAAATTCCGATGGTAGATAAATAATCAAAGAGGAGTGGAGCCATCATAACAACTCTCCTAACCGGGGAACCCTTTAGGATTTTTTAATAGAATTTCAATCCTTGATTATTTAATTTCATTTATGAATTAGAACTATTGACATTGCCATTGCTGGCTTTTAAAGTCTCAGTAAAGCAGGTTATTCAATAAAGTTCAGGTACCTCGCAGCAAAAACGTGGAACACCCTACCGATGGTTCTAAGAATAGAACCATGCGAAAGTAGATTTTGCAAACTGCTAAATACCTGGCTGTCCTTAAAAACATAATATAGGTAATAACTCGAATAGTCTGTGCAACTCAGTGGGACATGCAGATTGCAGTCACATCTTTTCAGAGTGCCTGTCTCAGCACGGGGACTCACCGGTAGTGTAACCATGCGCTCTATAAATGGATACATAAATAAACAGTCATTAAATAGGAGCATGGGTTTATGTATAAGCAGGGCATTTTCCATCAGCACATCTGCCAAGTTCGCTAATGGGCAATTTAACTGAGGCACAGATACACCAGGCAACTCCTCGTGTTAAAAGTGAGAGGGTTTCTGCAAAATTGGCGCCCTTTAAGTAGGCAGGTTAACTTGATAATCCTAGAATTACTCTTCGGACGGACCATCAACCTTTTAGCGCCTGTATTAATTTGGTCACAGTTTCAGTTGTTCCAAATATCACATTTTTCAAGTACTACTAAGATACGGATCTACTTTATCTCTGGTCAGTTTAGAAGTGACCAACTTTATTTAGTGGGATGAACCAGTTTGTGTGACGTGATATAAACACTATCACACAAAAATGCTAAAGCAACCGCGATCTCTCCATCTTCAGACAATTAAATGTGCAGCAGGCAAACAGCTGAAAGAGCTAATCGGAAGTTGGAATCAAATTAATCACCTGATATCACATGACAACAAGGTGGTAAAATGCTAGCATATAACCTCTTGGATTTGATTAACCTTACGACCTTGTCTGTGTTTTATAAAGGTTGATGGGATCTATGCAAACTTTTGCTTCTGATCTCTACCAATCAGCATCCGAATGTTGATTTTACCATTTTAGTGAGAATTATTTTTTTTAATTTGTATTTACCTCGTGGCATTATATATAATAAAAAAAAATTACCTTTATTTTTATTAGGGCACGGCATGTTGGTCAAACCCCACACCAACCTCAAGGCCTCTTAAGAAAGAAGAATTGTATGTCTATTTCGAAGATATGACGCACAAACCATCTTGGGGAAGCCGTTGAGTGACTGGTGAATTACAGCTACATTTAATTTTCTTTTAATAACAATATTTTCCATGAATTTTCCTAAAGGCAAGCAAATAATTGTAAGGTAGTTTTAAGAACTGTAATTAACATCGTGTGTTGAAGAACGATTTCTCCACGTTTAGTAGTAAAATAGTTCCCTCTTCTGGCACGTTAAACAACTGCAGGCGCTTGCGTCAGTGCAGAACCGAGGGTTTTGCAAGCATAAGTGAAGTCTATCTACTTACAGAGTCTTATGGGGAGAATCGGGTTGGCAGTATTGCGGAATAGCGCTACGGAAACCTGCAGTCTGGTTGCAGCGCTGCCTGACCGAGAAGTCGTGATAAAAATGGTCCATGAAGTCTGTTCTTAAGCCATTTTGCTGCTGCGCTTAGCTGTGATGGGTGGGGGAACAGCACTGCACAACGAGGGCAGCAAGGCGTTGTTTGAGTGTAGGAAGTAGCACACAAGGGGAAGCTAGAAATGAGGTGCTTAAAAGAAAAACAATAGTTTCCTAAATGTGAGCAGTGGAAGGATTCGAGTCAGCCACTCAAAAGGATCATAAAGAAGTTTTGCTCATGGTGTGGAGAGACAAAAACAAGTGTAGGAAGACCACTGGCAAGAAGCAAGCAAACGAGTGGCAAAACCAACCAATACTAAGCAACGGCTGATTTGTAAGCCTAATTTAAGCTTAAAATAGATCTTTCACAACCAGGCAGCTCGTGTTCTCAGGTAGGCCATACCCAGGGCCATGGTATCATGCTGCATGGGGGGTTAAGTTATGCGTCACGGTTGAGTAGATTATGCGGCATGAAAGGATAGTTAATGGCAGTATTTTGCCAGATTGCTGCCTGACAGATGACCAGCACTGGAACGCCAGGAGCGAAGACCATGGTCACAGCTTTTTCTTTGGTGAAATGGGCCTGTAAGCCCTCAGGAGGCTCTCTTTTCACCAACGGCATAGCAGATCTTGCCGAAAATGACCCAGAGCGAAATGTTCTGTTTCTGAACTGCCCAACTTTTTTAGCTCCTACATAGCCAACGAAGTCCACCCAGAACTCTGTGTGGTTAAGGTAGAACCACAACGCTCTTTTTGGGTCTAGACGGTGGAGTTGTTCCTCCTCTTTAGAGGAACGTGGAGGAGAATAAAAGGTGGGCAGGGTGACAGATTGTCCCAAATGGAATAAGGGGTCACCACTTTAGGTAGGAAAGAGGCCCAGGTGAAAGCAGTACCCTGTCTGGAGATACAATAAGATAGTGAGGCTCGGATGATAAAGCCTACAGCTCACTCACTCTCCTGCAGATGTGATTGCCGCTAGAAAGGCTGTCTTGATGGTAAGCAGCTGAAGGAGACAGCCGTGAAGTGACTCAAAGGGAGCACATATGATAGAAGGGAGAACCAGGTTCAGATCCCACTGAGGTATGATGAAGGGCGAAGCAGGAAACATACATGTACAAGCCTTTTCAGGAAACTATTTAAAATAGGGGACTTAAATAAAGAGAGTTGGTCAGGCAGCCGTAGGAAAGCAGACTGCCAAGGAGTTGGTGGCAGATGACTTCTAGCTACCATTACCACAGGAACAGAATGCACTACTTTTACGTCCTCGCACAACTTAGGAATCCTGCGCAGGACGGTGGCTGGGGTATGGCGGAAGCGTTTGAAAGCCTCTTCCATAACAGCTAACGACAGACTGGGAGCGAGGGGTCAATGTGAGACCCAAGGACTTGGTCGTAGCCCGCGAGTCCTTGAAGTGATCCAGCGCCTTTGTCTGCCTTCTCTCCGAAGAGGTGAGTCCCATCAAAGAGCATGCCCAGAAAAGCCAGATGTTCTCAGCCAGGTGTGGCACCATAAGCCACAGTCAGCTAAACCACTCTGCCCAGCGAGTAAGTCATATCCAGACCACACCTAGTGGTGAACTTTGCTGCATTCCTCCCTTCTTTTATTGCTTATGAGAGGATGGCCTGGGCCTTCTCTGGGACCTGTAGCACAGCTTGCGCAACAGTTTCCTATAGGGTATGGGAGTAAAGGCCCAAAAAGCATGATGTGTTTATGGACTGCAATGCTAGGCGGGTGGAAGACAACATCTTCTTCCCATGTGTGTCTAGCCTCTTGGATTCCTGGTCTGAGGGAGTGGCAGGAACGCGCCATGGGAAGCGGAGGCTTGGACTACCAGGCTCTCAGGGGTGAGGTGTTGGTTGAGGAAACAAGGATCACCCAGGGCAGGGCAATGGCGGCGGGCAATTGTCCTGTTCACAGGATCTCCTGTGCTAGGCTTAGCCCATGTTCCTAGAAAGACAGCAGTCAGATTCCATTAAAGGGCAATAGGGGTTCGGGTTCGGATGAGGAAGGCCTAAGCTGAAGCACTTCGTTCAAGAAGTTAGTCTTGACCACCACAGCGGGAAGTTAGAGGTCAAGGACCTCCACTGCCCGCTTCACCCCCATTGTATAAGATGCTTCCTCCTCCATAGCCAAAGTAGGTGGAGAGAGCAAACCAGAATCCGGAGAGGTGTCCAGTCCACTAGCCTTTGCTAGTTTCTCATACCAGTCCAAATTCTCACGAGGGGTGTCTGACTGGTGTTCTAAAGGGTCCAGTGAACCCTTTCTGTTCTACCCCATGCCGGTCTGCTCCTCAAAAAGCTCAGGCAACAACCTAGAAAGACTAGGCCCTGTCAATACCAGAATCGACATCAATTGACGCTGTTCCGGTTCGTCGGGGATGAGAATGGGGCTGACGTCACCAGTGGGCGCAGACATAGGCACCAGAGAAGGTCGCATTGGCACGACAGTTGTCGATCCAGAATCGGATCCATGAGACCCCACTAGAGCAGGTGATGCGGAACCGGATCAGGCCTCCTCCGACCCCGCAGGGCCCAAACGAGCAGCTATGGGGTCGGCCCTGTCAAATATGCGACGCATGGTCTCGTAAAATTGGTCTCCTGGAAATGGGGGAAGGCACAGAATCAAACCGGATAACAGCTCCGCAGAACCGTACCTGGAACGATGATATTCCGCACTCTCTTGCCAGCTGACAGATAAGATAAATTCAAAGTCAGTCTAGACTTCTTTTTGTGCTTCTTCCCAGAGTGTCCAGAGCATCTGGTGTGCGCTCAAGAAGACTTGGGGCTCCTTGAGCGGTCTCGCAACCTTCTCCTGGATTGGGGCCGAGACCTCCTAGGAATCACGCTAGAAGGCGTCGACTGCCGGGCCGCAAACAGCTTTAGGGACAACTCCCTCAAAGCCTTTGTGCCATGGCCCAGAAGTCAAATTAAGACTTCCAGTCATGGTCGCATTCCAGAAACCGTAAGCACACACAAGGTGCGGGTTGGTAACCGACATGGCACAGTGACGGGCGTCACATGGCTTGAACCTTACGTTTCTAGAAGACCTTCCCTGGACACACTAGAAAACAAGCATTTACAATGCAATGGTCTCGGCATCATTAAAGGTAGAGCTATAGGCATTGCTCATGACATTTTTTTTTTTTAATCATAAATAAATGGCATTGTCATTTACAATGCCAATAGATTTATCGCTCGCAGATGCATGACCTATTGCATTTACACCCACACAGAGCCACACACACAAAGCCACCCACACAGAGTCATTCACATAGAGCCCCCTACACAGAGCTACCCTCACACAGAGCCACCCACACAGAGCCACTCACACAGTCATTCACATAGAGCCCCCTACACAGAGCTACCCTCACACAGACAGAGCCACCCACACATAGAGACACCTACAAAAAAAGCTATCCACACAGAGCCACACACACACAGAGCCACAGAGATCCCCACACACACCCCCACACCCCCAGAGCCCCACACACACATAGAGCCCCACACACACCCAGAGCCCCACACACACACCCAGAGCCCCACACACACACCCAGAGCCCCACACACACACCCAGAGCCCCACACACACACCCAGAGCCCCACACACACACCCAGAGCCCCACACACACACCCAGAGCCCCACACACACACCCAGAGCCCCACACACACCCAGAGCCCCACACACACCCAGAGCCCCACACACACACACACCCAGAGCCCCACACACACACACACCCAGAGCCCCACACACACACACACACCCAGAGCTACATACACACCCAGAGCCACATGCACACCCAGGAGAGGAAGCACAGCGAGGGGGCAGGGAAGCAAGCACAGCGAGGGGGCAGGGGAGCAAGCACAGCCAGGGGGCAGGGGAGCAAGCACAGCCAGGGGGCAGGGGAGCAAGCACAGCCAGGGGGCAGGGGAGCAAGCACAGCCAGGGGGCAGGGGAGCAAGCACAGCCAGGGGGCAGGGGAGCAAGCACAGCCAGGGGGCAGGGGAGCAAGCACAGCCAGGGGGCAGAGGAGCAAGCACAGCCAGGGGGCAGGGGAGCAAGCACAGCCAGGGGGCAGGGGAGCAAGCACAGCCAGGGGGCAGGGGAGCAAGCACAGCCAGGGGGCAGGGGAGCAAGCACAGCCAGGGGGCAGGGGAGCAAGCACAGCCAGGGGGCAGGGGAGCAAGCACAGCCAGGGGGCAGGGGAGCAAGCACAGCCAGGGGGCAGGGGAGCAAGCACAGCCAGGGGGCAGGGGAGCAAGCGGGGGCAGGGGAGCATGCACAGCCAGGGGGCAGGGGAGCAAGCACAGCCAGGGGGCAGGGGAGCAAGCACAGCCAGGGGGCAGGGGAGCAAGCACAGCCAGGGGGCAGGGGAGCAAGCACAGCCAGGGGGCAGGGGAGCAAGCACAGCCAGGGGGCAGGGGAGCAAGCACAGCCAGGGGGCAGGGGAGCAAGCACAGCCAGGGGGCAGGGGAGCAAGCACAGCCAGGGGGCAGGGGAGCAAGCACAGCCAGGGGGCAGGGGAGCAAGCACAGCCAGGGGGCAGGGGAGCAAGCGGGGGCAGGGGAGCAAGCACAGCCAGGGGGCAGGGGAGCAAGCACAGCCAGGGGGCAGGGGAGCAAGCACAGCCAGGGGGCAGGGGAGCAAGCACAGCCAGGGGGCAGGGGAGCAAGCACAGCCAGGGGGCAGGGGAGCAAGCACAGCCAGGGGGCAGGGGAGCAAGCACAGCCAGGGGGCAGGGGAGCAAGCACAGCCAGGGGGCAGGGGAGCAAGCACAGCCAGGGGGCAGGGGAGCAAGCACAGCCAGGGGGCAGGGGAGCAAGCACAGCCAGGGGGCAGGGGAGCAAGCACAGCCAGGGGGCAGGGGAGCAAGCACAGCCAGGGGGCAGGGGAGCAAGCACAGCCAGGGGGCAGGGAAGCAAGCACAGCCAGGGGGCAGGGAAGCAAGCACAGCCAGGGGGCAGGGAAGCAAGCACAGCCAGGGGGCAGGGAAGCAAGCACAGCCAGGGGGCAGGGGAGCAAGCAAAGCCAGGGAGCAGGGGAGCAAGCACAGCCAGGGGGCAGGGGAGCAAGCCCAGCCAGGGGGCAGGGGAGCAAGCACCATAAAAGGGAAGTGTCGCTAGCTTAACGATCGTCTGAAACGAAAGACATAGCTCTCCCAGGCTTACAACGAATTACTGAAGGCAAAACGCGTTTAACGAAAAGTAAAAAACAGCCGAAAATTATTGCCCAATACGACTGAGTAGAATATTTAACATTCACAATATATAAACAATTAGACGCCCGCTTTAGCATTATAATATAGTGTTCTCAAGTAATACATTATTTGAAGAAGCATCCATGCTTTTGCATTTTATGTTCGTTCGCACCCTCAATCAATCTAAAGAGCACTCCACTTCAAAATGGGTAAACGCAGCTTTTCCTAGCATTGCCGCAGATAAGTGCGTCTACTGTAGGCCTTCTTTACTTTCAAAGTCGGTATGCCCCGCCTGTAGGGGAGCGGCTTGATGCCTTTGATGAAAGAACCTAAGCAACGGTGGAACTTGAAAAGTAACACACTGGGGATTGCTCGCTTTCTCTCCGCGAGCGGGAAGCAATGATTTAAAGTTAAGGATTTTTGTCACCGTGGCTGTACAGTAGCACTAAGAGGCCACTCGCACAACAGGATTGCAGATCATTGCGTCTGGTCGTGTAGTGAATGAAGGCCGGTAGTGCACTTGGACTTGAAATAGCACTGATGCCACTGCTCAAAGATGAGTTACTCTTCGCATTTGACGGGTCTGGGCATGGACGTGCAGGCAGACCGTAGCGGTGGCTTGCAGTAATAGGAGACAAGTGCAGGTCGGAAGGGTCTCCAGCGGCCGCTCCATCCTTTATTTAAGCCCCCACTCCCGAGGCCGGGATCCCAGAAGTGTACGGCCGTCCAGATCCCTTCACCTGCATCACCGCCGCGGCTCGAGGGCTCCACTTCAGCATCGAAGGAGCTGCACCCGGATTGGTCGACGGAGACAAGCCCCCTCAGCAGTACCGAGGCTGGGCCCGTCAGAGCCGCACTGCGATTGGTCCGCAGGCCAACGCGTCATCGGCCATCTAGAACGCTGATTGGAGCCCGCAGCGCCACGTCATAGTCAACTCGCGCCCTGATAGGCTGCTGGGCTGGCTCGAGCCCCGATTGGCTGTTGCAGCGTGAGCCCCCACGAAGGATCATCGGATCGGGACATCGGAAGGAAACCGACCCCGAGTGACCGGAGGCCAGATTGCGGAGACCTACACTGGAAATACCTGCGAGCTGCTGCCCCGAGTATCCCAAGGTAAAAGCGCGCGCTCGGCGCCACGGGGGTGATACCAGCTCCTCTCCAGGCCGCAAAGCTCCGGATTCGGGGGCGTGTTCGGCGTTCTAATAAGGGGCGTGACTAAAAAGTGGAAAGAACAGCACGAACACTCCCCCGAATTCGAAAGAGACGGAGCTTCTTTGGAGGGACGCCTCTCTCCTCCAATGGCTGGCCTCCGTTTAGGAAGCCAGCTAATGGAGGAGAGACCAGGAGAGCGGCGGGTTTAAGCTCCCTCACTGAAAGACAATAATTCTCCGACTTCTGGCTGGCAAGCCAGCCGTCGGTCCGAGACCTAAAAACTCTGTCAAAAAGACAGGAGGTGTAACTCTTCTCCAGGTCAGTGCCAACGAGTGCTAAAAGAAAAGAACTAACGTCTGTGAGCCTGGGTGGCAGCTATATAGGTGACCACGATGCCACATCCAGCGCCAACAATGCCGCCACCGTGTGAAACCGAGCGGAGCCATCCGAGGGTGCTCAGGGAGACTGTCCACGCAAATATTTACGGATCCAGTCAGATGCCTGGAAAATTCACAGGTAAGGAATCTGCAGCTAGAAGTCTCTATCAGATGCCTCGCATGCTGAAAGCAGAATGGAAAAGAAATACTGCATTTTCAATGAGGAAATATTTGAGCATCCTGTAGAAGGCGGATCTAAAGGATAAGAACCAAGTGATAGTGTTGATGTGATTTAGAACTCTCACCATAATACTTATACTAACACATGAATTTTGTAGTATTAAGATATTGAATTTGAGAGACTGTTTTTGTGTACAGAGAATGAATAACGTGTACAATAGTATCTCAGAGAAGGGACGAGCTGCAAGATCTTAAATCATTTTGAAATATAAAATTAATTGTGCAATAAATTGTATTTTTGAGTAATATAAAATGACATTATTGTGAGAATTATGGCAAGTTTGGTAACTGTAAATTTAATATGCATAATACTGTTGATTTTGGTAATTTTCTGCCCTTTCTGCGAATTTACTGCTTGCTCAATGCAGCAAGTAATAACCCAGACGGCTACAAGTGATAAACACTATTTTTGGTTTAGGACAGTACACCAGTTTTGCAAAATAAATGCAATACAGATTTTAGAAGTATAAAACAGTCAACACATACTACACAACATTTATAGCCCTTTGTTGAGAAGCAGTTCAAAAGAAAAGCATAGACCATACACAGTATTAGGATCGTGATTTAGAATTAAAACAGAAGCATATTGGATTTTGCACTGTTGATCAAAGTACAGGTTCGACTACAAAATGGGTTTAGGAGGAGGTAAAAAGCTTTAGCATCATTAGATGAACTTATTAAAAACTTTAAAACCACTTGCCTTTCTTGGAGTGAAGAACTGTACAAGTAACGTAGACAACATGCCCACACCTGTGGACTATGGACATGTATAACTCCACTCAACCAACTGGACGGAAAGAAGAAAAAAAGCAAGAGTCATTTAGTAAAAACAATTCTAGCTCAATGTGTTTACTAATAAACAATTTGACTCTAGCCACACGCTACAATAACCCTGAAAGGGAGCACTAAGCAAAGTATCCTTAGATGTCCAAATTACAGACATTTACCCTTTTAAAAGTAGTGTTAAACAGCAACGTAAGTGGACCATTTTGACAACAAAATGCATAGGCAAGATCAACAAAACTTAATAGTATTCTAATAGCCAACTAAAATTGAACCCTGATAAGACGGAGCTGGTCCTTATCGGTGGCCCCTCTAATCCCTGGACTTCCGCTTTTTGGCCCCCAGCCTTCGGCTCCCTTCCTGTTCCCTCTGCTTCTGTGAAAACCTTGGGCATCAAAATCAGCCAAGACCTTTACATGCGCCCTCAAATCAGCTTGGTGGTTTCATCTTGCTTCCTATCCCTTAGAACCATCCGCAAAATCTCCTGTTACTTCTCTGTTGAAGCCCTCAAACTTATCATCTTGGCAATGATTCTACCGCCTGGATTATGGCAACGGCCTGTATGTTGGTATTCCTGCGTATGAGCGCCGTCGCTTGCAGCTCATCCAAAACTAAGCGGCCCGCCTTATCTACAGGCTTCCGAAATCGCATCACATTACTCCCCTGCTAAAGACACTTCACTGGCTCCCCATATGGGAACGCTTATTATTTAAGATGGGCTGCTTGACTTTTATGTCGCTAGCCGGCACAGCTCCAGATTTCATCAGATCTAAGATCAGGGCCTATGTGCCCGGTAGAAGCCTTCGCTCCTCTACCCAGTTCCTCCTTAGCGTTCCTCGCTATCGAAGGAAAAAACTTGGCGGATCCAGATTTTCCATTCTTGCCCCCCTCTTTTGGAACGCACTTCCTCTTTGTATCAGATCCATCTCTAACTACATGGATTTTCGTATAGCTCTTAAAACCCATCTCTTTTCCCGAGCCTATCCATCATAATTCCCCTTTCCTCCCTCAGGACAGTCTTTCTGCAGCGCCAAGAAACCGCTTGGTAGTAGAGCGCTTTACAAAACTCTTTCAACTTCAACATCGACATCTGCACCAAACACGACTCGTCCTGCAGATGCCTGTGCCTCCAAAAGCCTGGGAGGACTTCAATTTTTCACCCAAGACTCAAGAAATCACATGGAATAGCAGAGCTTCTCCCCTGCATCCTGCAGGCACCCCAGAAGAGCTGCAAAGACTCCGGACCTCCAAAATCCGGATATCGGAAAGCACCATTGTGCCTGTAAGTCGCTGTAAAATACCTGTATGCAGTATATATCTTTCCTCCATAGGATAACGACACTGCTCCAAAAATTGCATTGTGTCGACTGTTGAAAACTGTAAATATTTCTAACTCGAAATGCACTTACCTGATCATAAAGATTTTGATATATATATATATATTACTTACTGGCGATAGCCAGTAGGTATATATAGTTAGGACCTAGCTACCATAGGAAATCCGCAACATTCTATTGGGAATAACTTTGGCGCCGGTTGAGGAATTTGGGTGTAATTTTCCAAAATTTAGGCCAGCTCTGCTCCACTTCTTCCCTGGAAGTTTCGGGGGGATTCGTCATGCGGGGGCCGAGAAAAAAGGGGGGGTCCCAAAACGTGTTTTCCCCATGTTAATTTCCATAGGACGAATAGACAAGGCTACAGCCCGAACCGCTGAATGGAATTACACCAAACTTTGCAAAATTGTAGGGACTGGTACGCAGAAGTGCCTTTTCTATATTTGGTGAAAGTTGCTCCATATTTAAAAAAAATATATATATCTATAGGCGCGCTCCGAGCGCTTACCCGTACGCGTACCATACGCGTACGTGCGCGTACCTCTCCGTGCACGAGCTGCATGCTGATTGGCTGCCACTGTCTGTCAACACTCCAAAACAGAAATTGTGGGCAGCCATCTTGTGCCTCGGTAGACTGAGGTACAGGAAAGCAGAAAAACAAACGTGTAGAACTCAAAAAGGGGGCAGGGTAGAAGCACTCTGACCCCCTAGGCCTGCTCAGGGGGTCCCACAAGGACCCCCAAGGCAAAAAAATAATAATTAAAAAAAAGAAGTTGCGAGGTACGCGTACGTATGCGCACGGTACGCGTACCCAGCAATTTAAAAAAAAAAAATTTTTTTTTTTTTTGGGGCTTGGGGGGGTCCTTGTGGGACCCCCTGAGCAGGCCTAGGGGGTCAGGGTGCTTCTACCCTTCCCCCTTTGCGAGTTTTCCACCTTTGTTTCACTGCTTTCTTGTGCCTTGGTTCTACCGAGGCACAATATGGCTGCCAACACTTCCTGGTTTGGAGTGGCAGCCAATCAGCATGCCTTCCCAAAAAAAGCTGCATGCTCATTGGCTGTCAACACTTCTAACCAGGAAGTGTTGGCATCCATCTTGTGCTAGTGTTGACAGACCGTGGCAGCCAATCAGCATGCCTTCCCGAGAAAGCTGCATACTCATTGGCTTTCAACACTTCTAACCAGGAAGTGTTGGCATCCATCTTGTGCTCGGTAGACTGAGGCACAAGAAAGCAGAAAAACAAACATGTAGAACACAAAAAGGGGGCAGGGTAGAAACACCCTGACCCCCTACGGCTGCTCAGGTGGTCCCACTAGGATATTAAAATATTTAAATGTTATCCGCTAATAGAATTAGCATTTAAAAAACCTTTGAAATTCACTGAAAAAACAATAGGTTTCAGGCCTTATATAGTTAGGAATTAGCATTTAAAAAACCTTGCAAATTCACTGAAAAAACCATAGGTTTCAGGCCTTATATAGTTAGGAATTAGCATTTAAAAAACTATACGTTTTAGGGGTGTTATAGTTAGCTGGACATTTCACTCATACCAAACCATTGAAATTGCTCCTATATAGTTAGTTGTACTAACTATATTTCGCGCACCCGCAATCCACTGATGATGATGTCACATATTACATCATTCATGACATGGTCAGTGACATCACTGATGACATCCCCAATGACATCTCCAATGACATCTCCAATGACATCTCCAATGACATCACTGATGCCATTACTGATGCCATCATCCACGTGAAAATCATATACAACTTTTCCTTCTCTAGTAAATACTTTCATCACTCTATGTAAAATACAGAGTAATATATTTGAATCCATTGACACAGCAATACAAGTATCTAAAAACCCACTCAGTGATTCCTAGATGTATACACACATCTAATCACTTACCTGTTGATTCACTCATACATGCGGTCAATGAACAATAAAACCCTATCAAAAAAACTTATACACCTATATCGACATTACACACCAGCACACAACCTATTCACATATGAAGTTATCCTACTCACTTATGCAAACAATGGATCATACTTACATACTTACTTAGCTACACACTTATACAAACACCACTTCATAGTAAGTCATACTTAGTGTATTATAAAATCATTATTACAAGTATACAGTCACTCACACAATCATTGAGTCTTATGTATACTTATACTGTCACATGCACTGGCAAATGTTAGAATATGTAGTTTTAACTTCATATATCTACTGAATCAACTATTCACACATCTTTGGGCAGTCACACCCCCCCCGAACCACACACACATTCACTCTCCCATAAAAAATACTCAGTTAACTAATTAATAACTATAATACACTTTCACATAGCTAGTAAGCAACTGGAGAACCAGTTTACACAACAACTGACAGTGATACAGATATTCACACAGTTTAGTCACTATCCACTATATTTAGTGAGAAACTATACATTGTTAAAGTAAACAGTCAATTACACTGCTACTAAATCCTCCATCCAAATATTTATTTGTATATATCTACTCATTCCTCAATGCAAATTGCTATATATATAATGCATATTTAAATAAAGAAGCAAACCACATTCACTGGATGATGTCATCAGTGATGTCATTTGAGATGTCATCAGTGATGTCACTGACCATGTCATGAATGATGTAATATGTGACATCATCAGCAGTGGATTGCGTTTGCGCGAAATATAGTTAGTACAACTAACTATATAGGAGCAATTTCAATGGTTTTGTATGAGTGAAATGTCCAGCTAACTATAACACCCCTAAAACGTATAGTTTTTTTAGTGAATTTCAAAGGTTTTTTAAATGCTAATTCCTAACTATATAAGGCCTGAAACCTATGGTTTTTTCAGAGAATATATATATATATATTGCCAGTAGGTAGTTATAGTTAGGACCTAGTTTCCATAGGAAATCCGCAACATTCTATTTGGAACAACTTTAGTGCAGGTTGAGGAATCTTCGCGAAATTCTCCAAGAAGATGGGGCACTCCGCTACACTCCTATCCCGAAAGTTTAGGGGTGATTTGTCAAGCGGGGGCTGAGAAAAAAGGGGGGTCAGCCCCCTGGCGCATACTGGAGGTTCCTGGCGGGCTAGTTGGCCCCCAGGGACCCTCAGTATTCAAGGGGATTTAGTTCCCACTCTGGAAACGCGCCAGGGGGCTGCGTTGCAGAGAGGTGTAATGAGGCCACGCCCCTTTTTACACCTCTCTGCAACGCAGCCCCATGGCGCATACTGGAGGTTACTAGTGGGCTAGTTAGCCTCCAGGGACCCCCAGTATTCAAGGGGATTTAGTTGCCCCTCCTGAAACGCGCCAGGGAGCTGCGTTGCAGAGAGGTGTAATGAGGCCACGTCCCTTTTTACACCTCTCTGCAACGCAGCCCTCTGGCGCATACTGGAGGTTCCTGGTGGGCTAGTTGGCCCCCGGGGACCCCCAGTATTCAAGGGGATTTAATTCCCACTCTGGAAACGCGCAAGGGGGCTGTGTTGCAGAGAGGTGTAATGAGGCCATGCCCCCTGTAGGAGAGTGGGGTCTGCAATCCCATGGCCACCCCAGATTTTTGCTTTTTGCTTCACTGATTTACGACTTTCCCTGGCTGTGGGCCTGCTAATCAGACCCACAGCCTAGCTGTTCTCTCTCTAAATTACAACCATGTACCTTAGGTGCATTTTACCAATTGGTACTGGGCCACCTTATCAGTCCCTGTACAGCATACCTTAGGTATCCAGGGCATAGGTGTACCCAGGACCTACCAGGAGTTGAAGCTTGTATTATGCCACCCCTGGCTGGCCACCCAAACAGACACAACTGGCTGCACGACAGCTGGGGCAAGGTGGTGTAAACACCCTTTGCTTTAGATATAGTATTCCTATATCTAACCCTAAAATGGACACATATATTCCTATCAGTCACTCCTACGGCAGGCCTTATCAATCCTGAAGGCAGAGTGCTTGGAATTATGTGAGATGGTGCTCTGGCATGAGCTGAGCCCGTTTGCAGCTTGCGGAACCAAGTCCAAATAGCTTTTCCATGATAACGCTATACCATATACTCTTAAGTGCATTATAATCCTCGCGGTTAAATGCTAACTTTGGTATAGCTTTATCAAAACATGTCGGGTAAGGTGTCATACGAATTGGAATACTAACCCCTCGCCAATTCTGGCGACGGGGTTAGCATTCCACCCTTCTAGAGGGACACGACATGTATGTAACTGTGAACCCCGGTTAAAATCAGACATAGCCTCAGCTCCACAAAATGGATGCTGCCACCGAGACACAAGTCTGCCCTCCTGCTGCTGGGAGTCCTTCCAGCAACGGAGGCATGGACAAAGGGTTTCCTGTCAGGGGCGGTGCCAGCACCATCCCAGACAGGATTTTGTGTATTCCCGGTAGGCAGGGCTGAAAGGAAGGTGACTGCAAGTGGCACCCCGGTGCTCACTGTGCATATGCCGGCTCAAACCAGTTCCTGGGGCACACCAGCCCCTGAGCTGGGGA
Source organism: Lissotriton helveticus (assembly GCF_964261635.1). Taxonomy (NCBI): domain Eukaryota; kingdom Metazoa; phylum Chordata; class Amphibia; order Caudata; family Salamandridae; genus Lissotriton; species Lissotriton helveticus. Next base: position 228,010,791 of record NC_136058.1, on the reverse strand, counting down.
GAGACCGGACAAAGCAGAGGGGTGTAACCACCCCCCTCCTAGTCCCACCCATAGGGCAGGACTTAGTCGCGTGCCAGCCCCTTTTCTTAGTATAAAGATAGGAGCAGGCCCCCTTCCAAAATTAGATAATTCTGAATCTTGAAACTACTTTCCACGAAAGGAACTCTTGACTCTTCTGAAGACTCTCCCTTGTGGCTAAGGAGTAGCCACCCTGCACCAGCAGGCACCGTCGAAGCTCTTGCGGTTTGCTGAAGTCCATCCTCTGGATCAAGACTGCCCAGCTCGACGAGACCCGGTTTCCCCTCCATCTCTGACCTCTACCTACATCATCCAGCACAGCTGAGATTCGTGGGTGCGACGAGACCCGTGGGACCGGCCATCTTCAAGACCTGCACGACGCTTCTCCAGCACGACCCCCGAGAGACCCTCAAGTAAGTGCACTGGGGTTTTGAGAAGCCCTAACCCTAAGCAGCTCCAGCACCGAAGTCCAGCCTCCCAGCATCCACGAGATCTGCGTGGGGCCCTTCTGCTTCTTTGCTGCTTGCCACGTTGTCCGGTCACTTGCCCGTTGGCTAGTGACCCTCTTGACGACGTACCACGACGATTTCACCGCTTGTCTGGTTGCTCCAGACTGGCCCTTGCTCCCCTCCAACAGAGGAGCACCCTGGACCCTCCTGGTCCACTCCAGACGCCATCTTGAGTCCACCGCGTGGGCCTGCCTTTGCCAAGGCTTGTTGCTCCAATCCTGGTTTCAGCAGCGCCGACAGCAGACAACCTCGTGGGACAGCTCGCCCCTCCATCCTGGTCGCCGACAACGCCTCCTGGTCCGAGAGACTGCAGAGCCAAGCGTCGCCCACTCACCTGGTTGAGGTGCCCTCATCCAGTGCCATCCTGGTGCCCATCTGATCACTGGCTAGTGATCAAGAACGGAGTCCCCTCTGCTTTCAGGTCATCTTCAACTCCGATCCAGGCTTGGATCCCATCGAACTTCATCACTGGTCGCCTGCCAGCAACTTCTTCTTTCAGGCCCCATAGACTGTAACGAGGATTCCCGACGTCTTTTGAACCCTATGCAGCCGCAGCCCCTGGGCTAGGTAACTCGAGCATTTCGGTGTTCCCACGTAGGTTCACTATCTAAGTGTCCAGATCCTTTTTCGTTTTCAGCCTAACTGGACGGATTCGTCCGATAACACTAACTTTACGAAATCTAGCATCCATAGACTTTGTCCCGCATCCCGCGTGAGAGTGCACACTCTGCACCTGATCTCCCTAGGCCTCCTGCTCGTAATCTTAAGGTTCAGTAGTGTAGTTCTAGCGATCCTGAAGCCTCTGGATCTTGTTACTTACCTGCTAGTATTTCACATTCCACTTTTGTAGTATATGGTTTTTCGTGCCCCTCGGGCATTTGTGTAAATTGTGCAACTTGAAGTATTTTCGTAAGAGTTTTGTATTGTGCTTAGCTCCCTGACTCATAAAGAGTTCAGGGTAGAACTGTTATTAATAAATATCCTATATTTTTATAACAACTTGTGTGGTGTCCTTTCACTTGGTGTTCAAGGGGTATATGTGATGGTAAAACAGCTGGCTTAACACGCCCTCTAGAGTTTAGCCTGAAGACTGCTCGTGTCCATGCTACTAGGATAGCTGGTCTGAAAGGTTGACTTACAACCAATCATCAATAAGGGTTGTTTGGTATGATACAAAGTGATCACTAGAATAGTGAGCACTATATATCAGGCCAACTTCTCACACCCCCTTTTACACCTCTGCAACGCAGCCCCCTGGCGCATACTGGAGGTTCGTGGCGGGCTAGTTGGTCCCCATGGACCCCCAGTATGCAAGGGGACTAAATCCCCCATCTTAGAACGCACTACGGGGCCCGTTTGCACAGTGGTGAAGGTAGGGGACAGGGCTTGAGATGATATGTGTGCAAACATGCCCTGTGGCGTGTTTTAAGTTGGGGAATTAATTCCTCTTCAATCCAGAGGTCCCCTAGGGGGCAACTAGTCCAACAGGTATCTCCAGTAAGCGCCACGGAGCTGTGTTGCAGAGTGTTGTAAAAAGGGGGCGTGCCCTTTGAACAACTCTCTGCAACACAGCTGCCTGGCGCATACTGGAGGTACCTGGTGGGCTAGTTGGCTCACAGGGGACCTCAGGATTGAAGAAGAATTAATTCCCCAATCTAGCACACTACCATTCCTGAAAAGTAAATTTAACTGTACTTATCAGTAACTTGAATTTCCTTCCATAGGATATCATTGCCTGTTATATAAAATATATATAAATAAAAAAAATTAGATAAAAAAATATACCATTTTCAATATTTTTAAAAACATTTTTTTTCAATTTATATTAAAAATGTGGCATGTAATTTAAAAAAAATATCTAAAAATAAATAGTTTAAAATAATGCAGTAAATCAGTATAAACATATATAACAATTAATACACTTAAAAATTATCATTTACAAAACCTTTGAAATTCACTGAAAAAACCATAGGTTTCACACACTTTATAGTTAGGAATTAGCATTTAAAAAACCTTAGAAATTCACTGAAAAAAACATAGGTTTCACACTTGTTATAGTAAGCTGGACATTTCACTCATACAAAACCATTGAAATTCCCCCGTTATAGTTAATTCAGCTTACTATAACTCGCGCGCCCTCAATGCACTGCTGATGACGTCACATATTACATCACTCATGACATGGTAAGTGACATCACTCAAGACATCACTGATGACATCTCAAATGACATCACTGATGACATCATCCTTGTGAAAGAGTGGCAGACCTCCTCTCAGCGTAATATAACCCTTGATACACACATTCAAAAATAGAAACAAAACTTTTCCAAAAAATGGAGATTCCAATTCCAGTTAGAACAACCTATTCAGTAATTCCAAAATCTACATACACATGCAGTCATTCACTAACAGTTCTATATAGACACTCATACGTGTACTCACTCATCATATGTACTCATACACCTATACTTCTTATTACACACGGACACTCATCTATAGAGTTACTCACACACAAACTCACACATTCAAATAAACTATCAAACATCCATTTACTTGCATATACAGCTATACACCCACCACTACACTTAATTCTACAGAATCGTACACATACTTACTCTCTTAAACAATCACTTATAGAAACACATACTTATTTATACAGGAACTCTTACAATCTCTCGCTCTCACATATACTCACTTATATACATCAATACTCACATATACTAGTTTAACACATATGTAGTTACTCAAAGATACTATTAAGACAGTCATTCACTCACTAACACACCCATACACACACTCATCCACCCATACACCCATACAGTCCTGCAAACATGCTGTCTTAAAAACATATACAAACAGTGAGTCACCCATTCATGCATCTATGCGGTAATACCCCCCCAAACCCTACAGACACTCATACTGATATTCTGAAAACCAACTAATAACCCACAGACACTCATGTAGCTAGTCACCAACCCATGCAGCCACTTATACACAAAGTGAGACACTGATACAGATATTTTCAGATTTAATCATTACTCGCTAATACATGTATTCACTAAGATACACTTAATAAGTCAGTTATACAATCATTTTTACAAAAAAAACATCCATTTAGACACTTATTTACAATTTTTTTTCTTCCATCGACCTTTAGATATACATATATAAAACATTTATTTTTCAGAAAGACACACATTCACTGGATGATGTCTCTGTGATGTCATCAGTGATGTCACTGACCATGTCATGAGTGATGTAATATGTGACGTCATCAGCAGTGCATTGCGGGCGCGCAAGTTATAGTTAGCTGAACTATAAAGGGGGAATTTCAATGGTTTTGTATGAGTGAAATGTCCAGCTAACTATAACATGTGTGAAACCTATGGTTTTTTCAGTGAAATATATATATATATATATATATATATATATATACATACACATACACATACACATACACACACACACACACACACACACACACACACACACAGGAACACCTCCTTCCGTGAAAAGAGAGAAGCCACTGCGGGGGATCAAGTCGGAGGAAACTTTATTTGAACACACTCGGCAAATGCATTTCGGCGGATTTTGCCTTCTTCAGTGCCAGGTGAGTGTTACCAGGAGGCGAGTTCCTTCTCCCTTTGATTAGTCCTCCTCCTCACCACTGATTGGTTCCACCTTTGCACCGTAATCTCAAGTGAGTAGGTGTATCCTTGTATGGATGGCCCACTGTGTTACAGCAGACCACAAGACCCAGAATGCCCCTTGTTGGTGCAGGGCTAAGCTGGAAACCGGTGTAAATCTGGTAAGGCATCCGGACATTCAGGAGATTAAAAACAATGCCACTGTCCTGAATATTGTTCACCAAAGGCCTCCTTGGGTCCCCACACCGCGCCACCAGGAATCAATTGCACGAGGGTCTGTATGACAGTGCATCAGGCCCAGTGTGAGGAAAGGTTTCCTCAGCATCGTGTTTCTTTCTTCCCGGATAACAGGTGGGCTCCAGCCATCCGATACCTCGGAGCCAAACGAAGGAGCAGCCGCCCATGGAAATGGAGCCTCTTGAAAATGCAGGGGCTTCTGAAACGCGGCACAGGCAACCGCGTAGTAGCAATACAGGAACACCTCCTTCCGTGAAAAGAGAGAGGCCACTGCGGGGGATCAAGTCGGGGGAAACTTTATTTGAACACACTCGGTATATATATATATATATATGCTCCCAAATGCCCAAAAGGCAGGATTGCACACAAACAGCTGCCTCCTTAAGCGGGTAAAGGACCTCAGAAACGCGTCAGGCTTTCATCCAGGACAGGGGAGCTGCAGTGTTTGGCGCACTTGGAGGTCCTTTACCCGCTTAAGGAGGCAGCTGTTTGTGTGCAATCCTGCCATTTGGGAGCATTCATATATACATACATATACACATATATATATATATACACATACATATATATACACATATACATATATATACACATATACATATATATATATATATATATATATATATATATATATATATATATATATATATATTCACTGAAAAAAACATAGGTTATACACCATATATAGTTAGGAATTAGCATTTAAAAAACCTTATTTTACACACACAAAACCATTGAAATTCCATATATAGTTAGTTGTACTAACTATATATCGCGCACCCGCAATCCACTGCTGATCATGTCACATATTACATCATTCATGACATGGTCAGTGACATCACTGATGACATCACTGATGACATCTCAAATGACATCACTGATGACATCACTGATGGCATCTCAAATGACATCACTGATGACATCTCTGATGACATCTCATTTGACATTACTGATCACATCACTGATGACATCATTCATGTGATAATACGATGAAGCTCTTCAGACTCTAATATAACCTTAGATACACTCAGTGTAAACAGACACTCACAGACTGTCACTCATCCATGGAGTTACTCACACACCTAGTCAGTCATGCAAAGAATCAATCACACCTCCATTTCCTCAACTATACAGTTATACACACCTTACTTATTCAAACATATACTAACACATATTTACTCTCTTATACAATCCCTGATACAAGTTCACAATGATCCATACAGCCACTCACACATTCACTGGCTCTTTTGCACAGTTATTTATATATGGGGTGCCGCTCAGGTAATATGGTGTATAACCTATGGTTTTTTCAGTGAATTTTCAAGGTTTTGTAAATGCTAATTCCTAACTATATATGGTCTATAACCTATGGTTTTTTCAGTGAATTTCATTGGTTTTTTAAAAGCTAATATCTATAGCTGTAAAATGTATTCTTCTTTAAATCCAAAAATATATTTTATATGTTTATTAATAATTTTTTTTTAAATATTTTTTTTGTTTCGCTCCCGGTCCGCGAACGGGAAAGCTTTCCGTTAGCTCAAATTGATGCCGCGACCCGGTCCGCGAACCGGTAAACGTTACGTTTGCGCAACTGCCGCTTTAGAAATCAACATCGTGACGCGTCGCGAAAGCGCGACGTATCGCGTTGCCGCGTAATGCGTCTTATGACGTACCGCGTTAGCGCACCCGGAAGTGCCCCGGGGCGCGGACCGAGGCGAGAAACGCAGCTCCCCGGAAGCGATCCGCGGCGCGTCGCGAAAGCGCGACGTATCGCGTTGCCGCGTAATGCGTCTTATGACGTACCGCGTTAGCGCACCCGGAAGTGCCCCGGGGCGCGGACCGAGGCGCGAAGCGCAGCGATCCGGGGCGCGTTCCGCAGCGCGTAACGTAAGCATAACAGGTCATGTGACTTGTTAATAACACTTTTCATTGGTTCATTTCACTTTTGGTTTCATAATCATGTAAGGCTAGGTCAGGTGACCTAAAAATAACACTTTTCATTGGTTTAGAACTATTGTTTTTCCCAAATGATGAAAACCCCTCCTTCTTTCCTCACTCTGACTTTCATCATTGTGAGAGGAAGACCTTTATTAATACATGAGAAATGGCTTCAGTAGTTGCTTCAGCTGGTGCACCCCCACCACCACCTCCACCTCCTCATGGGAAGAGAGGACCACCTCCCCAGGTCATGACCAACACAGAGGAGGAAGAAGAAGAAATAGAGGAAGAGGAGAGAGAAGAACCACAGTTCTTGGAAGAGATGCCCCGGGTTTCCCATAGGAAAGCCAGTTTCATCTGGCAGTTTTATTCAATCCCTCCAGGGCAAAAGAAAGTGAATGCGAGGTATGTCACCTGCCTCATCTGCAAAGATAAATTATCAAGAGGGACTGATAAAAAGTATAGTTATGGGAACTATACCATGCATAGGCACATGACCAGGAAGCATCCACTGAATTACAGCCGGGCGGAAATACGGGATATGGAACAAAATCCAACATCAACTCCTGTGGCCAGGTCAAGATCGTCAATATCATTGACACCAGCAGAGGCACGGGAAACTGTGCCAAACATCCAAGAGAATTTTGGCAACATGAAACATACTTGTATGCACTGTGGTGCGTTGATAGCATGTGGTAATACGAGTATAAATGCCATCAACCTGGCTTATGAGAACCATAATTGCCCTAACCGCCCCCAGTAATTTTTTTTTTGCTCCTGTTGAGCCCTTTTCAATGCCTGTTTTTTGTTGTTTCCCCCCCAAAAAAACCAAAAAAAATATAAAATCGTTCAAAAAATACAAAAAAAAATAAAAATAAAAAAAATATATAAAACAACAAAAACATTTTAAAAAAAAGTTCTTTTCAGAACTACCTCCCCTTTCAAAAAAAATTGCTAGAATGTTTAGCACTCTGGCAAGCTCTATTTCTTTTGGTTCGCTTCCCGGTTAGCTTCCCGGTACGCGGACCGGGAGCTAACCCAAAAAAAAAAAAAAAAAAAAAAGAGTAAGTATAAGGAAAGTAAACAGAGAGTGATGTTAAAAGAAAGACAGCTATAGGGAGTAAAGAAGAGATACTGTTTAATAGATCTATTTACCGAAGAAAAGACGGAAGAGGGTATAATTGTGAAAAACAAAATAGATAAGGAAGTGAAAGAAAAAAAAAGAGAGTAGAACAATAACAAAGAAGAGTTTCTTGGAGAATGTGAGTGAATGTTCAAAATAAGATTAAAACATGGGGAACAACAGAGAGAAAAAATAGAAAACAGAAAACAAAAAATAACAGAAAAAGATTAATTGAAACAGCAAAGAAATGTAAGTAACATAGAGCCATATCATCAACATAGGCAATAAAAGTTTTGCAGCTTTTATCGGCAGAAATGTGTCGCTAAAGCCGCTTTTGCGGCAGAAAACTGCCGCTAAAACCACTTTTGCACCAGTTTTCTGCCAATAAAAACAGCAATAATTGTATTGGCTGTGTTCATAATATGCCCCTTAGTGTGCTTCAACTACACAGAGAAAGCATTATGAACAAGTAGTGATAGAGTGATCAGTCAAAGACACTAAGAGTAATAGAGACGGAGTGAGTGAATAAGAGTGAGGAACTATGAGAAGAGAGGGACTGAGAAAAAGAGTGGAAGGAGTTAAGTAAGTAGGTAATAGAGAAAGGAATGAGGGAAGTAGCAAAGGCAGGAAACTGAGGCTTAAAGAAATGGAGCAGTGGAACTAATAGAAGTTAAATGTGATAGAAATGTAACGAAAAGAGTACAAAACATTTACCTTATAATTGTCGTTAAATTACTCACTTTTTGTTTTTATACTTTCAATCTGTGAAAGAGAGAACAAACATTTGAAAAATATTAAAACATGTATTTAAAAATTACAAAAGACAAGGGAAAAGATTGAAGGACAAACAGTTTTTCAACAACTTTGACACTTACAGAAGCTTCTGCTTCTCCAGGCCCCCTACACAGTCCTAAAGATATACATTTTAAACTAACAGTATCTTGATGCAGATGAAGTGAGGCCTATCTTAAAACATGGTGCATCTTTTGCATTGCTGTTGTCTCAGAAAAGTGTCGCAAGACACTAAAATTTTAAATGATTGCTTCAGGATGCCAATAAGATGTGTCCTATCCAGAGGTTTGTTTGAGGTGAGGCCTACTCAGGGTTGCAGATGAAATTTAGAGTTGTTGAAGAGTACAGAGGAGATAATACATTTGCAGGCCTACCAATGAAGTGAGTCATGTCCACTGCACTCTTGAACAAAGGCCAAACCTCCTCTGTTTCCCTGGACAGACCTAAACTTGATCTGCACAATGTGATCCGTAATGATAGGAAACACAGGTGATGTAATTGAAATACGTGCAATTTCTTTTGCTCATTTCACAATCACATCACTTGTGTTTCCTTTGCTTAGGTATCTCATTGTGCAGATGTAGTCCAGCATATGAAAGAGTACGCAGAAGTGCAGCACTGCATGCAACAACTTTGACACTTACAGAAGCCTCACCTTCTCCATGCCTCCTACACAGTTCTACATATACATCATAAATGCAAACAGTACAGAATTAATTATACATGTTAAATGGTTTATTTTTGCTGTTCTCAGAATGTATCAAAATTCACTAAAAACAGTGACTTGAAGGTATTCATCATATAACAGCGGGGAAAAAAAACCACAATCAAAATGATTGTGTTTAAAAAACCCATACAACATAACAAATCAGAATTCAGAACTCCTTAAAGTTAACTTACTTTCCATGACGTCAAAGGATGTCCTATGAACAGCTTACACTCTGTTGTGCTGTTATTACTTTCAGCCCGCCACTTTCTGAAAGAAAACCTCCATCGTTTTTAAAAACATGTTACATGCAATAAATGACTTCTTGCTCTCTACCACAAGTTTCCACAAGGCCAAATCTTGTCAGAGCCATTTATAACTCTTGGATTTCTTGTAAGCCAATCCCGTCATTTGGCATTTCTGCAACTTTCAGAATTAAAATGTTGAAGATCATTTTCACAATCCTGGAATAGTAATATCTTCCCCTTCTTGCTCAGTCATGTTCTACATTTCCTATGACACTGATACTGCTTACTATGAAGCAGACTTACACTACCTCTATGACTACTACAATTATTTAATTCTCTACATCACTTTTAATCACAAAGCAATGTAAAACAGTAAGACAGCATTGCAGACTTACATTCCCTCTACTCCATGTTTTGATTGGCTGCTTCAATTAGCTTATAAAAAGAAATAGTTTTTCTGAACTCATTCAAAGTGCACTTATTTCTCCATGACGTCCAGTCTTATGGTTAGAAGTTATGTCTCTGAACTACACTTATCCTCAAGGCCAAATCGTGTAGGAGCCATTAGAACTTCTTGAAATTCCACAGAGCCCATCCCGAGATTCTTTCCCTAAAATTTTGGTTTTAAAAACACCAGGTAAGAGTTTTTAAGGTCATACGGCAATTTTTTTGTGAAAATGAAAACAGAATCATTGCAAAATGACCAGCCATTTCTAGACTTTAAATAAGCTGTGTAATGTCCTGATGTTATTGAAGGACCGTCATGATATATAATTGCTGCAGTTACAAAAGTCCTTCCTGATATTGACAACTGCGAAGCCACAAAATTTTTAATTAAAGTTGTCAATTTTGTTCCATCAGGCCTACATCGTTGGAACATTAAAATGACATACTGGCCATATGTTCGTATAAATAATGTGGACATCATTTCAGATTTACATTGGCTACACTCCATGTTGTGATCAGCTGCTTTTACTAGCTTATTAAAGGAGACTGATTTACTGTCTGGCAAAGTTAAATATATAAATCTTTCTGAGTCTACACTAGTAGTACTTGATACCATACAGTTCTCGCAGTCATGCTGCCATTGATAAGAAAGCCCAAACAGCTGATCTACATCTACACCTTCAGCATGCAATACATCAAGCATATACATTAAAAACTCCTGACAATCTTGCTGAATATTTTGAGAGAATTGTGTTTGGCCTGAACATCTGTCTAACAGATTTCGAATTTCAGACACACTTTCTATGTTTGTTCTATCAGTGCTACATTTCTCTAACACAGAATTTAACAAACTGCAAAATCTTTGATCAGAATTGACCACAATCTCTTCTTTTACATTTTCTAGAGAAAACAAAACATTAACCACTACATTAGCATAGCAGTTGACACCAGAACTGTTTTCAAATTGAAAACCAACATCTTCAACAGAATCCTTTTTGTTTCTGCTTATAATTTCAGGTTCATCGACTTTTCGTCTTTTTGCTACAACCTCCCCAGTATTGGTCACATTTCTTCGTTTCCGGCCTACCACACGTTTCTCAAACAAAGGATATTGAGGCAAATGTGGCGCATACTCTCTTCTTAACCTATTGTATTCCTTAACACAATCTAGATCCGCACAAATGCATGTGACATCACACTCAATCAAGTACAATCCCGATAAAGTTCTAACTCGTGACAATGCCACATATGCCATACCCTCCTTGAACACAGAACTGCCAATATTCACCAATGCACTGTCTACACTTAAACCTTGCGATTTATGGATTGTCACCGCATATGCCAAGCAAACAGGAAACTGCTTACGGCGAACATATAAGTCTTTTACAAGCAAAAATCTAGCAGAACAACGACCAATTAGCTGTACTTCCTCAATGCCATCAAATTTAATTTTTAAAAATTCAATTCCATCTCTATTTCTGTATTTTACAAAATCAACAACATTACCCATTGATCCATTTACCAGAACTCTTTCAACATGTAAATTCCTTCTTAAAATTATACGGCAGTTCAAGCACACATTCAGAGTCTTTTCAAAACCTGCAGTTTTAGATATACTCTTCTCTAATGAATCCAATTTTGTTTTCAGATTCTCAGACAAAATAATTGTTGATCCCATATGCTCTACTCTGTCAATAGCTTCCAGTTTCACAATCTCTTGCTTTTCTAAATGCAACATTTTGTTGTTGAATTTGGCACATTCTGCAAGAGTTGGCATCAAACATATTCCAGATTTCTTCTCAGTAATTTTCTGAAAAATATTCTCAGGCACAACATCTTGTTCTGGATATAAATTTGACAGTAATCGTGCATGTAAAGCTTCTTTCCCATGCTCGGTCACTTTTCCAATTCTAACATCTTGTAGAATAGTCTTGTAAACTTCATCCTTCGCCTGACGCATATTTTCATGCAGTTCAGCATTATTGAAGTTTAACCATATATTGACGTTGCCAATGCTGCCTAGGCACTTCCTGGTATCTTCATGCGTGAGCATTTTGAACACAGGTTGCCCTTTCACTGGTGTCAGCTGCAGAAGATCTCCGAAAACAATGATATGTTTGCCACCAAATAACACATCATACTCTGTTTTGAGAACTTCTTGCATTCTCAAATGCACAAAGGCAAGCATGACATTGGAAACCATGCATACTTCGTCAATGATAAGAAGTTTCATTTTCCTCAAGATTCTTGAAACTTCAAAACAAGCATCTCCAGATAGCTTGTGATATTGTAATTTGTTGTCATGCTCCACTGGCAGCATCAGTAAACGATGTAAAGTAATCCCTTTAATGTTATGTGCTGCCAGTCCAGTTGGAGCGGTGACAACACAAGACAGCGATGACTCTGTCCTTTCCTGCAAATAGCATGAAATTGCTTTAATGAGGAAACTTTTTCCAGTTCCCGCTTCTCCACTCACGTACAGTCGGACAGGCTTCAACGACGTACATGAGCACTCTTTCTTGTCATGACTTAATCCATGATCAATTTGCATGGTAACTTCGTCATATATTTTCCTCTGCTCAACGTTGAGTTGTCTTTCCAACTCTTCTAAGTTAACCGCATCCTCCTGAGCATGTGCCATGGCTCTTTCCACTTCATTCATAGCAGTGGCAGCTTCATTTTCGATAACAGGTCCTCCTAGTGGATCCTGACTCAATGAAGCAGAACTCTGACTGTCCTGAGAACTGTCTCTGGCAATCTCGGCTGCAATCATTGCTTCCTGCTCAATTTCCGCATTCAACATTTGTACATATTTGGGAAAAGCAGGACATTCTATGGTCTCCTTGGCGGCATTGAAAGAGTCTTCGTAACAGAGAAAATCTCCAAGCAGTTCCTCTTCTGCACGCCAAGGCTTGAAAAGTTGCAAAAGTGCTAAATAGAAAAACTCCTTTTTTTCAGGAGATTCGCCACTCAATTTTCGATGGTTTACCAAGTGGCATTTTCTTTGCTTAACCAGACATCCCTCACTTCCTATTACAGCATACACTCCTTTCTCAGTATCTTCTTTGATGTTCCTCTTGAATATGTAATTTTGAAGAACCTCATACAGACAAACATTCGAGGTGAATGCTTCGATTTGGATAATATGTATCCAACATGTTGGTCTTCAAAATGTCGGTACTGTTTGGCTCCTTTTCCGCCAAATACTCAATTTCCCGCACAGGTTTGAGAACTCGATTACGCGTTGCAGCAAGACCAAGACTCGCCCAAATGATACTCCTGGACTTGGCATAGAGACTTGCTGAAGACAACCGGTCAGAACATTTGTACGCTCCGATTTCTCGATGCGACAACATCTTCAGACTGAAACTGTACAACTTCTTGCTGAGGCTCTTTTCATGGGAAATGTCCTCCCACATATCCTTCAATTCTGTCTTCTCTTTTTTGGTGATGTAAGACATCACATACTGAGCCACAGCCATACAGTTATCAGCCACAAACTGTATATCCATGTTAGCATTCCACATGGACAAAATCACCGGGTTGTAGTCGTTGATGTACTTGGAGTCTTCGTTCCTCTTCAAATTGTATGTGTTTTTAGGTGATTTCTTCATCACATTATGTCGCAGCGAAGACATCAAACTGTTTACTCTTCCTTTAGAAATCACCGGTCGTGGAAAGCCGAAACGACATTTGGTGTAGAACTTGTCCTTGTTTCGGAATTTACGACGACAGTACTTTCCACATCGATGGCTTTGGAAACGCAGAACTTTTTCTCTTAGGCTTTTCTTCTCCTTTGCGTTTGGAACAGCACACGTAGAATACTGTTGTATAAAACTCATCACTGAGTCTTCTGGATCCGTTCCAAATTTAGGTGCATCCTTGATCCACAGCAACATATGTATATGAGGAGCACCTCTTGCTTGGTACTCCTTTCTCCAGAAGAAATCCAACACCTCTCCAAGAGGTGGATTCTTCTTATTCATGATGAAAGACATCATAGCTTCAAATCTATGATTGAAGTACCTACATACATTGACTGGATCCAAAGAGCACAGTTCTCCGGATGTCTTGAATTCGATGTTTTCTACGTTAGCATTTGCCTCTTGTAGAAATTCAAGTAAGTCTTCCCAGCCATACTCGGCACAGCTCAGAGTGAGGAACCATGTGGGAGTACCTAAGTTCCTCAGCATACATTTTAAATCACCATGACGACGGTACCAGTACTCATTAGTACCACGCTGACACGCCATGAGATTAATCAGGTGAGAATCCAAAATACTGTCTTGGACATTGACTTTATCCATAAAGTCACTTGCCGAGATGTTTTGCATGTGTATACCACTTTTCAAGATGTGGTTCACTGCATATGACAGTCCAGACAGATCGCTTTCAAACAGGAGATGAAACAAATAAGGAATGCATTGTCGAAACCTAGCATCTCCTGCATACAATCGCAAAGTCCGGTATTCAGAAGCAGGAATTTGATGAGGTCGCTCATCATATCTTCCTCCCTGACCTGTTGGAAAAAGCTGTGGGAAACACCGAGCTTCCAAACTTTCCTCCCAAACACTAATGGGACTCCCTTTGGCTTGTTTCATTTGAAACAACTCAATAGCATTCCCCATGACTTCCTTGGAATGCAAAGGATGAACACTATAATGTTCATATATTACTTCACTAGTAGAAGTTTCTACTTTCTCAATTTGACCAGCACACAAATCGCTATCCTCTTCCTCACTTACTTCCTCTTCTGCAACATATACATTCTTATAGTATTTATTATTTTTTTTCAAATACAATGTTGCCTTTTTAACTTTCCTAACATCTACTAAATCTTGCCATATTTTCTTATTCTTTGTCGGAACCCCATTAACTAAGATAACCAGAGGTTCCTCGTCCACTTTTTCTACTCCAATTGTGTTAATGTTTTTCTTCAAATCTAGAGGCAAATAAACAACTCTTCCCTTTAATCCTCTCTGTAAATCTGATGGAGGCAATTTCCCTGTCTTTGGCTCCATTCTTACAATAGCCTGAAAGGGATGGATACTTTGAATCAAAATAGATTCATAAGTATTTAAATCCTTCAATTCAGAAGGAATCTCAACCAATTCCAGATTATTATGAACTGCTCTAGCAGGCATCTGGTTTTGATTTAATTTGCAACAACAATAAGTACACACACGTTGATCCAATCCCAAATCAAAACAATTTTCTACCATCAAGTATGTTGCGAAATCCTTCCATTCACTATTATTTTCCCTTTCACTTTTTGCATATAAATCCACTAACTTAGTCTGATTCTTATAATAAGTGCGTCGACAACACACACAAGTGAAATTTGGCCTCTCACTTGATTTGACCTGAAACGTGGCAATTTCCCTCTGGAAATTATCTGTACTGGAAACCTGTACACTATCTTCCACATTACCCGCTTCTTCTTGGTCAATTTCAACATTCTCCTCTTTACTTCCAAAGTAACAAAACTCAATTTCTTCACATATATTCTTCACATCTATTTCAGAACCATGCAAAAGAGCAGCACATAATTTTTTAAGCATAATTGCTGGACTCTTAGCATAATACAACATTCTAACTAATTTCCTCACTTTATTATGATGCACTGCTAGCATCCTGAAATGATGAAAAACACTCTGGCATACTCTCCTGGAAAGACAAGCCAGTGAATGACCATGCAAACCTGTCACTTCTCTCACTCTGCAAGGATCTAATTCTTGCAACAACCTTATTCTCTGCTTCAAACTTTTCTTATTAAATGACCGTATAAAATCACAAAGCAAATTGATGGAATCCTGTCGCACACTGCAAATACTACTACACTTCCAGGTGTACACAGGACCCTTAGCACGTCTTCCTAAAACCTCATTACCTAACACCTCTTCTGCCTCTGTTGTCACAAGTTTTTCTTTTTCAACTGGACAACCATCTTTCACTTCATAAGCACGACCACTGGTGTCAACTGCATGCACCAAATCATTATCCTGGAAATAACTCTCCTCATTAAAAAATGCCTCACAGCTTGAACTATGCATCCATTCTCCAGAAAAAACTTCACAAAAATTATTACGATTAACTATTCTCTTCCATCTACTATTTCTTTTGAAATCATAAATTGCCTTGTTTAGCTTCCTAATTCTATTGATTATCAAAATAAATAACTTACGTTTAATTTCAAATGCCTGATCAATAACTTTCTCAACTTTTTTTTTTCTCTTATAAAAAACCACTTTCTGTTGACCTTTTTTAATATTTTTTAACAAATTGCCAATTATCCTGTTGCGGAACATTCGTTTACGAATGTCCCTAAACTGTTGTTTCCTTCTACTATCATGCACAGAGTTATCTCTTGCTCTAGCAGTAACATTTTTGATTGGCCTTTCCTTTCCATTTGAATTGCTTCTCTTTTTCTGGACTGAAACATTTTCTGTAGTAATATTTTTTTTACTACAAATATTTCTTATGAATGTTTTTGTACTCTTACCCGGTGCTTTCTTGTTGACTTGACAAATCTTTTTGTTAGAGGACTGCTGCTTTTTTTCAATCACCTGCTGTCTTTGACGTTTTGCAGCCTCAGTCTTTCTTTCGTTGGCATGGTGAAATGTTGAAATGATCTGCAGTTGAATCTGTGGTAAAATATATTAAAAAATGTTATTAACCACTATTACCCAACAGTACATCAATAACAGTAATCAAAAACTTAAAACACTACTTTACATTTTTACATATAAGATTTTTTAGTGCATGGCAATTTTAGAATACAGAAATAGCAGAAAAGAAATGAAATTTATATTCATGTTACCTGTGCTATCTTATATGTGAATCTGATCTAATTTTATGAGCATATTTTAATATTTTATTGAAGACACTACACATAACCTGTTTTTGAAGGTGTCTTTATTTTTAAATTAAACGGTTTACATTTTTACTTTTTATTTATTATAAATTTTAAAAATAAATGTTTATAGTTCCATAGGATCAAGCAGGTCAGCTTCCCACCCTATGTCATATAATTCGGACAAATCTGCATCCTCATCACGTTCTTCTTCATCCTCAGGATTTAAATCACCCAAGGGATCAACATCCACTGATGTTTCAATTACAAGTTCAATGATGAGGTCAAAATCAACTGATTGCAGATTGTCGCTCATGTTGATGTTGTCTTTATCTTTAAAGAAAGATAACAACAATGAGATGTTGCAGAGTAAGAGACAAATCTCAGAGATTATAATAGTAAAATTGTTTAACAAGAGTAACATTTTGCAGCTATTATTTAGCCATGTCCAGCGATGCTGAGCAGGTGAAGCCTATGTCTAACTTTTCAGTGAACAGGACTCATCTCTTCTTAACCTTGGATAAGCCTCACCAACTCTGTGTCCCCTGCACATACTTAAATGTAAAGGGGCAGATTTATGTTAAATGGCACATCCCCAGGCATGCACCAGTTAACGTGCACCGCTGCTCTGCCACCAATGGTGTGCCGCATTTACAATCAGATAGGAGAAAGCTGCGTCAAAACCCTGCGCCTGCTTTAAGCAGGCATAGGTCTTGACGCAACATTGTGGAGATGGGGCCCCCCTGAGCCTTGCTGGAGCTGCATCGCACTTGCGATACAACTCCAGCAATGCGCCACCTTTACAGCACAGATACGTCACGCATCTGTGCCATTTTTGCCCCATGCTGCGCCGCATTGTAAATGCAGCACACCATGGGTGGCGGAACAGCGGCGCAGGATGACTGGCACATCCCTGGTGATGCGCCAGTCATCATAAATGTATCCCTAAGCTTCTTATCTTGTTACAGATGAACCGCCATATGTATCATCAAACTATTTTGCATTTCCTAAATAGCGAATTTTAAGGAATAAATAGCAATTCTTTACCATTCCTAATTTGCAATGAGCAAATTGCTAATTGCAAATTACCCATTCATTTCCATGGGCTAGGAGGCCCATAGGAATGAAGGTGCAATTTGCGATTAGCAATTAGCTCATCGCAAATTAGGAATTTTTCCAAGGGTGCAGGGGTGTCTCAAGAACACCCTGCTGCACCCCTGAAAAAGAAATTTGGGGGCATATGGCGCACATACATGCCCTAAGGGCATGTATTGGCGTCATATGGCACCTTTTGTTTTTTGGAAAAAAAGCTTTTTGAAAAGAATTCGCAAATTACCACCAACTAGAAGTTGGTGGTAGTTTCCAAATCCTTAATGTCATTTTTTACATATTTTTTGTTTGATACATTGCATTTAAGGAATCGCAAAATTTGCAAATCCTTCAGTGCAATCGCAAAATAAGGAATAGCAAATTTTGCTATTCCTTATTTTGCATCAAACTTGTTTGATACATACCATTTGTCTAATTAGCATTCGCAAAGGCCGAAATTCGCAGAATTTTGATCTTTGCGAATGCTAATTAGCTTGATACATATGGCCCCAAGTGAGGCCTGTCTTGCAACATGGTGCATCTTTTGCATCACTGCTGCATCGGTTTCATGTGGCACGTTTTTTTTACACCATGACACATCTGCCTAAATGCATCAATTTGTAATTTTGTCGCCTCATAGCAAATCTTTTGAACCGCCGCTGCATCATAAAAGTGACGCACAGTGGCGCAAAAGAGGCATACACCTATCATAAATCTGTCCCTAGCATTTTAAATGATTAATTCATGATGACGATAAGGTGTGGCCTATCCAGAGGTTTGTTTAAGGTGAGGCCTACTCAGGATTGCAGATTAAAGTTACGCTTGATGAAGAATACAGAGGAGATAATACATGTAAAGCTCTACCAATGAAGTAAGTGATGTCCACTTCATTGCGCCAGTCATCATAAATTTATCCCTAAGCTTCTTATCTTGTTAGAGATCAACCGCCATATGTATCATCAAACTATTTTGCATTTCCAAAATAGCGAATTTTAAGGAATAAATAGCGATTCTTTACCATTCCTAATTTGCGATGACCAAATTGCTAATTGCAAATTACCCATTCATTTCCATGGGCCAGGATGCCCATAGGAATGAAGGTGCAATTTGCGATTAGCAATTAGCTCATCGCAAATTAGGAATTTTTCCAAAGGTGCAGGGGTGTCTCAAGAACACCCTGCTGCACCCCTGAAAAAGAAATTTGGGGGCATATGGCGCACATAAATTTTAACAACATTCCTTTACCTCAAAAACGATTTTCAAGTCATAATTTGAAAACACTGCCCACAGGGAAATGACTTAAAATGTCCTTAAGACACATGAAAGTGTTTTTTGAAAGCCTTTGCAATTTTTTGGGTCACTTTTAACATGGTTATGTAACTCAAACAGTCAAAATCTAAATTTACCATGCACAAGTGTGACCATATTTACAAGGAATGTGCCCCACGGAGAAAGGTCTTTTAATGTAATATGGGAAAAATGACATCAAATGTCCTTAAGACACATAAAAGCGTTTTTGATTGCCTTTGCAGCATGTTTGTATCACTTTTAACATGGCTATGTAACACAAACATTCAAAATCTAAATTTGCCATGCACAGGTGGGAGCATATTTACAAGCAATTTGCGCCACAGAGAAAGGTCTTACATTAAAATGGGAAAAATAACATCAGAGACAGTCAATTGCCTTATAAAGAAGCATACACCATTATGTCCTTGTCATAAATTTAAAAACAATTCCTTTTCCCCAAAAACGATTTTCAAATCATAATTTCAAAACACTGCACATGGGAAAATGACTTAAAATGTCCTTAAAACACATAAAAGCGTTTTTTGATTGCCTTTGCAGCATGTTTGTATCACTTTTAACATGGCTATGTAACACAAACATTCAAAATCTAAATTTGCCATGCACAGGTGGGAGCATATTTACAAGCAATTTGCGCCACAGAGAAAGGTCTTACATTAAAATGGGAAAAATAACATCAGAGACAGTCAATTGCATTATAAAGAAGCATACACCATTATGTCCTTGTCAGAAATATTATAACCATTCATTTTCCTCAAAAACGATTTTCAAGTCATAATTTGAAAAGACTCCACAGCTCCTATGCAGAAAAACACCCTGTCAGTACTAATACTTCACATTTTCTCCAATTACATTTTCTCAAAGAAACAAAATCTATTTGTAAAACACTTGAGACAAAGCAACATTTGAAAAACACAACTTTCTTCATAATTTTCTCCTTAAAGCACACTATTCTCTATCTAAATTAAAGAAATATTTTCTCACCTTAGCAAATACTTTGAGTTTGAAAACAGTCTCAGAAACACACCAATTTGTCTTCAGCAGAGCAAAAGGTATGCACTCCAGAGTCTGCAGCTATCAAAAGCACAGAAATGCTGTAATTCTTCACACATATCTCTCATGTCACCCAATCAAAACTCTTCCCTCACTTTTTTTCAAATGAAAACCCTTCCCCCCTCTGCCATTTCATGCCTTTTCTGCATGGCAACCACCTCTTGGAAGACTTCTGGTGTTTGCAAGTTCACACAACAATGTTGCAATTGAACTCTGAACTCTCAGTGCACCTCATATCCAGTGCATTCTTTCATTTAATGATTTTTTCTTGACCACTCAAAATACATCTTTCAAACAACTCATCCATGCACCCTAACTTTCTGTTTTCAGCAATCAAAATCCACCAATCACTGTTACTGCTTCATTAACACAGAAACTCCACAGTTTTTTTCATTTTAAACTCTTATTTTTTCAACTGCCATTTCATTGCCACACTTCATCTGACTGCAGGAGAACCTTCTCTCACCATGTTTTCTGTCTGGATTGTTGGACATAGTTACATCTATTGGGCTCAGAGGTATGCTGAGAACAGGAATTTACCTAACCTCAATTTACAAGATGTGGAAATTAAGTGGTTTGGCCACAGAGGATTAAAATGTCACCAATTGATACCATTGGTGAAAACCTTTATGCATTTGCCAAAACCTGACCTGTTAATTGTGCACTGTGGAGGTAATGATTTGGGCACTTTGACTGGGGTAGGTCTGGAAATGCTTTTAAAGGACACCTTTGAGCAATTGATGGCACTTTTTCCTCAGACTGCCTTGGTATATTCAAATATATGCCAAAGACAGAAATGGAGGTGGTCAAACCAATTTTGTCCACAAATTGAGAAGTCGAGGAAGCATGTAAACAAATCTGTTTCAGCTTACATGAGAGACCATGGAATGGGCTCCCTGTACAACAATAACTTGCGTTACTACATGCAAGATATCTACAGAGGAGATGGAGTTCACTTCTCAGATGAGGGCAACAGAATTTTCATTCTGAATTTAAGACTGTGCATTGGTACCTACTTATAAGTACCTAAATGTACCATAAACCCAAAAGCTCTTCTCAGAGCTACCCTACATCTGATCACTCACAATTATTATTTTACTCTAACATTTTTCACTAATTTTCAACAAAGTACGCTCCCTGGGGCGCTTCCCGGTACGCGAACCGGGAGCTAACCTCGCGAATTTTTTTTAAAAAAGTGTTTTTTTCGCACATATAAGCCTCCTCAGCCACCCTCAGAAAACCTAGGGGGTCAAGATAAGTCTACCGTGCCCCCTTCTACCCATTCTGAACATTATTTGCCCTCCATCTTGTATCTTAATTCGACCGAAACACAAAATGGTGGACTCCCGTAACGCTTAAGGTTCGCGAACCGGGGCGCTCACCAGTTCGCGTACCGGGTCGCTCCCTGGGAAGCGCACCATCAAAAAAGGTGGGAAAGTAGTTTACAGAAAAGCGACTGGAGACAATTTCACCAAATATAGATTAGCTCATACTACATACCAATGCCTACCATTTTCACAAATTTGATTGAAATTCCATTTAACCATTTAGCCTGTAGACCTCTCTAAATACCCTGAGGTAAATTACTTCACAAAACACATCTGAAGTGTTGGAATTGACAACCAATTAAAATGTTACTTTCATTTTCTACTTTTTATACCTGACATTTGATTGGCTATGTACTTGAATATATATAAAGGAAGAGAGAGAAACACAGCCATTTTGACTACTACTTCCTGAACTACATTGCAAGATCATTTTCACTCACAACTTAAACTTCTTTTTAGAAGGTGAGATATTATTTTATAAATTTGAAAACATTTTCAGATAGTTATATACTATCCCTCTGTAAGAGTTAGACATTGAGAAAGGCTTCTTTATTATAATTATGGATTGATTTAGGTTTCTGTGGTATAATTATGAATTTACTTAGGCTTCTTCACAGGCACTTTTTAATAGTACTACTTCACGCCTGAAACCATACAGTGCCCATAGATTACTTCTCTGTTATAAACTCACAAGTA